>NC_058411.1:21704406-21916396 GCF_002201575.2 Neomonachus schauinslandi
CACACACACACACACACACACACACACACACACACACACACACACACCCTTCGAACCATTGCTTTATAACAATGCCTCTCAAGCTTCAGCGTACATTAAAACCACATGGAGAACTTGTTAATAAATGTATTGATGGGCACCATCCCCAGAGTTTCTCACTCTCTAGATTTCAGGTGGGGCTCCAGAATTTGCATTTCTACCACGTCTCCAGGTCATACTTATGTCGGGATCTTACTTTGAGAACTGTTTTAGAAGTTGCTGACCTCTGATGTACACAAGCTGGTAGAAATTAAGTGTAACTACTTCTAATCAACGCCTGAGTTCAGGAATTCTATCCACACAAATTCTCTTCTTTAGTCAACAAGTATTTTTTGAGTGCCTAGTAATGTTGAGGTCCTCTGTTAGGTTCAGGCGATACGCTAGGGAATAAGGCAGACAGAAACCCTGCTCTCTGGGGCTTCTATTCTCTTGGAAGCCAACACTGCGTGAATGTCTCCTTTGCATTTCTAATGCACTACTCACTTTGCTTTGTATGTATTTGTCTGTTTATCTCCTCACTTACGGTGGGAAGGACTGCATTGTCATTCATTCATTCTTTCATTAGTTTACCAGACAGTGTGCTTGCTAAGGAGATCCAAAGTAAAAACTGTAGTCCTCTGGACTTTCCTCAGGAAATTCCCTGGGTAGCAATGAAGACGACAAATGGAAAACTACAAGCCATAGCAATAAATATGAGAGAGGCTGTAGAGGATGCTATTACCAAATCGCCTCTCCCTGGCTGGGACACATTTTCCTCAGCTGCTACCAATGCTAAGCTAATGCCTTATACCTGCCACCTGTTTAGGAGCATGGCCCCTGACTAATGGAAACCACTTGCCCTGGAGATTGCTGAGAGGTTACCACCTACCTATTTACTTCTAGGAGTAAGAATAGACTTTAGCCAGGGGAAGAAGAGGTGGGGGGGGAAATGAAGTCAAAAGAATCTGGGCAAAGGACCCATATGTGGCTGATGTGACTGGAACATGCTAGGAGGGTGTGTGCTCTGGGAGATGAGCCTGGATGGTAAAGACGATGAATGTTTTTCAATGACATAGGCAGCCATTTCATGCTATCTTCACGATTTTAAATGGGTGAGTGGCATGGTCAGATTTCCATTTTAAAACCATCACTGTGGCTCGAAGGAGGGATTGGGGGACTGGGGTGGTAAGTTTGGAGGCACCGGGTTAGTGGTTAACTGTCCTGGTTCTGAAGTCAGACTTCCTGGGTTTGAATCCTTGATTTTCCTCTTATAAGCTATGATACATTGGTTAAAATATGTAATTTCTCAGTGCCCTCCGTTTCTTTATCTTTACGTTGAGATTAAAGGTAGAATTTACTCTCTAAGGTCGTGAGAAGTAATTAATCAAATCATGTTATATACTTAGAACAGTGCCTGGCTCATAGAAAGTGCTTACTGCTGGCTTTATTATTTACTGCTTTATTATTACTATTGTTAGTAGTAGCAGAAGTAGCATGAGGAAAACAGCAATGATGACGGTCGTCTGTTGAGGTGAGAAAGATTGGAAGCTAAACTAGGAAAGCAGCATTGGGGATGGAGGGGTGGGGAAGAATTTTGTATGCTATGTGGGTTTCAAATCTTGGTAACAGTTTGAACTTTGAAGTGAGTGAAAATATAGCTTGGGCTTCTGGTTAGATATGCAGTGGTGCCATTTCCTGATATGGGGCTCCCAAGAAGAGATGTTGATTTTAATGGGGAAGTTGGAGTTTAGTTTTGTATATTTTGTGTCTGAAATACATTTGCTGCATCCTTGGGGGAAATCTCCGTATGTCGTAGGGGAGGCTCTACAGGTCTGACGTCAGGGAGATGGACAGACTTAGCCTTGATATAACTATTTGATAATCAAGAATATATCTACAACTGCCGTATCTATTGAGTTCCCCAAATGTTTTAAAATTAGATGAGAAAATAATTAGAAAAAAAAAACGAGAGCAAGAAATAGCTTTTAAAAGATTTTAAGCAGAAGACTAGGATGGAGGTTTCAAGCAAAAAAAAAGTAATAGAAAAAATGCAGCCTTGGGAAGAATGCATGGTATACCAGAAGTCTTAAAATAGAACCAGTAATGTCCACTAGGTCTGTGAAACTACAAAAGTAGACTCACATCATCTAGGCAATGTTTGCAATTCCCAGACCACAGAGGGAATAGAGAGTATAAAAGGAGGCATTTTTACCTTTAAAGTTACAGGTGACATTCTAGGTGCAAGATGAGGAAAACCTCACCTGTTCTCTTTGATGAATTTTCTTTTAACACTGGGGCCCAAGCTAAGGTCATTCCACAGTGTGTAATGTTAGCTCTGTAAAGAAAGCTGACTTGTTTTTAGATGTTTTCTTAAAACAAAACAAAACAAACAAAAAACAAAACCAAGAGCATAACATCATAGAAGGCTACAGTGATCTAGAAATGAACAAGTTAGAAAAAAATCAAAAGGAGGTCAGTAGAATTGTTCTAGGATCAAGAGTTCCCATTTCCCTGCCAGAATTAGATAAAAATGAAAACTATATAAGAGGTTTAAACTGTATTTTACAAAGCTAAGTGATCAAGACGTATGTTACTTTATTTTTTTGAATCAGATTAAATTTGGTCCTGAGCTGCTATACTTCAGAGATAGTGGTAAATTCACTCTGGGTTCTTATTGGGACTCCCTCCCTATTTATAAATGTAATGCAAGGACAAAATCTTTGGCCACATAGACTTTCCAGAGATTTGGGCGTCATTCTGGTTACCCTTGAAAAGCCCATGATCCTTTGAAGTCCAGAGGTGCTGTTGCTCTTTCCCATGCAACTCTTGGGGCACAGGAATCTGAATTTTCAACCCCAAATTGCATACCTGGAGAAAACATACTTCAAGAATGAAAGGGGAAATCAAGACATTTTAAAACGAATGGAAACTAAGAGAATTTGTTGCCAGCAGACCTATTATAAATGAGTGACTAAAGGAAGTTCTTTAAACAGAAGTTATGTTTGATGGTTTAAAAAAATTACCACACTGATAAGGACTTAAATACATGTAGAGGAAATGTTTATTTCAAGTGCAGGAGGGTAAAGGGACATAAAGCTAGGTAAAGTTTCTACACATTACTTGAACTGGTAGAATGACAGTACTAAGCAGATTCTGATAAGCTATGTATATATAACGTAGTAACTCTAGCAACCACTTAAGCTAAACAAAGAAACTGAAAGATGTTATAAATAAATTAAAATGGAATTCTGTTATGAAAAACCCCACAAGAAGACAGGAAGAAGAAAACAGAAGCAAAAAACAGAAGGAACAAACAAAAAAATTACAAGTGTCCAATTTATCTCTTTTTTGTTATTGTTCCTTGTGCTTTTGGTGTCCTATTGATGAGATCATTGCCTAATCTAAGTTCATGCAAATTTGTACTTTGATCTCTGATCCATTTTGAGTTAATGTTTGTATATGATGTGAGGTAGGGATCTAACCTGTGGCATCCTTATTGAAAGCCAATAGGGTTTATTTCAGGGTTCTTAATTCTATTCCATTTGTCTATGTGTCTGTGCTTGTACTAGTACCACATTGTCTCAATTACTGTAGTTTATAGTAGCTCTTTTTTTTTTAAAGATTTTATTTATTTATTTGTGAGAGAGAGAATGCGAGAGAGCAAGCTTATGAGAGGGGGGAGGGTCAGAGGGAGAAGCAGACTCCCCGCCGAGCAGAGAGCCCGATGCGGGACTCGATCCAGGGACTCCAGGATCATGACCTGAGCCGAAGGCAGTCGCTTAACCAACTGAGCCACCCAGGCGCCCTATAGTAGCTCTTGAAATTGGGAAATGTGAGTCCTCCAATTTTGTTTTGCTTTTTCAGAATTGTTTTGGCTCTTCTCATCCCTTGCATTTCCATATGAATTTTAGGATCCGTTTGTTTTTTTTTCTGCAAAAAGACAGCTGGTGTTTTGGTAGGGATTGCATTGAATTTGCAGATCAATTTGGGGAAGATTACCATTGTAACAATAGTAAATATTCTGATCCACAAACCCGGGCATTTTTCTATTGAGTTAGGCCTTTAGTTTTTTTCAATGATGTCTTGTAGTTTTCAGAGTGTAAGTTTTACATTTCTTTAGTTAATTTATTCATAAGTATTTTTGATGCTATTTTCAATGGAATGATTTTCTTGATTTCATTTTTGATTTGGTTATGGCTACTATGCAGAAATACAATTAATACTCATATTTTGATATATCTTGCAACTTGCTGAACTCATTGATTATCTCTAATAGTTTTTTTTTTTTGTGGATTCCTAGAGGATTTTCTATGTATAAGGTTATATCATTGGCAAATGGAGACAATTTTACTTATTCCTTTCTAATCTAGAGATTTTATTTTCCTTACATAATTGCCCTGGCTAAGACCTCTACTACTATGTTGCATAGAAATAGCAAAAGTGGGCATCCTTATCTAGTTTCCAATTTTCACCATTAATTATGTTAGTTGTAGGTTTTTTGTAGACAAGCTTTTGTGTATATATATATATATATTTTTAAAGATTTTATTTATTTATTTGAGAGAGAGAGACACAGTGAGAGAGGGAACACAAGCAGGGGGAGTGGGAGAGGGAGAAGCAGGCTTCCCACAGAGCAGGGAGCCTGATGTGGGACTTGATCCCAGGACCCTGGGATCATGACCTGAGCCGAAGGCAGTTGCTTAACCGACTGAGCCACCCAGGTGCCCAGCTTTTGTATATATTTTTAACACCAAGGGGATCATACCAAGTTTGGTAATTTTCAGCCAGATTTTTCACTTAATATACCACAAGCATTTCTCCATATCATTAAGTGTTTTTTTCTTTTTTCTACATGACTATAATGGCTATGTGCTATTCTATTTTATGTTGCACCTTTTAAAACCAATTCTTTTGTAATTTCTCTAAGGTTAGTTATTCTAAAAATCAATATAAACCCATGTAGATTGTTGATTTAGGCTAAAACCTGAGAAACAGCATATTTGGTTTAAAAGGCATGTTCCTGTGATAGATTTTTGTAATTCAATTTCACACTTACTCTACCTTTTGATAACATTTAAAATATTTGTATATTGGGGCGCCTGGGTGGCTCAGTCATTAAGCGTCTGCCTTTGGCTCAGGTCATGATCCCAGGGTCCTGGGATCGAGTCCCACATCGGGCTCCCTGCTCGGCAGGAAGCCTGCTTCTCGCTCTCCCACTCCCCCTGCTTGTGTTCCTGCTCTCGCTATCTCTCTCTGTCAAATAAATAAATCAAATCTTTAAAAAAAAATTAAAAAAAAATTTGTATATGTTCTTCATTCAACTTGATATTTTTTACTTCTAGGGTATCTGATTATCAAAGATATTGCTATTTTTGTTCCTTTCTTTTTCTTTCTATTCCAGGAGGAGAAGGGAGCATCAGAAACTTGGCCATGAAGAATACATTGTTAAAATAATGCAGGGTTTGATGCATTAATATAGTTAGTTTGCAAATAGATAGGCAGGAATTGACTGAGAAATTAGATGTGTTTAGTGGACACTTTGCAGAGGTAGGAGACTATGAGAAACTGAGTTAAAGAATGGGAGGGGAGGAATCGTCCTACAATAATGTGCAGGGTGGGGCATTGGGCAATGAAAGTCTGTGCCTGGTGAATCAAACATGAAAAGGTAATGGTCATTAACTGTGAATAATCTGAGCTTCCATGCTATTAAAGTTTACTATAATATAAATTTCTATTTTGGGATCACTGTGCCAAAGAACAAATGACATTTTACTTAAAAAAAGAGAAATAGTCCTCACACTGGGCTCTGTTTTACTTTAAAGTTGTTTTCCAAGGAACACTTAAGATCCTTTTCTAAATGTGACATTTCAAAGCCTGGGGTTCGTGCCTATATAAATTTATCTCTCAGCATATATTAAAGGGAAAGATGCTTTTATGAAATTTCATTCAACTGTTAGCAAGTCAATGCCTTTAAAGTTTGGAAATTCTAGGTTTCCTTGTCAAGATATCTACATCTGTGTCCCCAGCTCCTTAGCAAGGAAATAAAAACATTTAAAATATTAGCTTATTCGGGGCACCTGGGTGGCTCAGTCAGTTGAGCATCTGACTCTTGATTTCAGCTCAGGTCGTGATCTCAGTGTTGTGAGATCCAGCCCCATTTTGGGCTCTGAGCTCAGTGCAGAGTCTGCTTGAGATTCTCTCCCTCTGCCCTTCCCCTAGCTCATGTGCGCACACTCTCTCTCTCTTAAATAAATAAATAAATATTTTTAAAAATATTAGCTCATTTACTAATGTTTATTGAGATACAGAATGGCAATGCTATGCTAAACCTAGGCAGGACAAAGTTCTGTGCTTGGAGATTGTAGATTCCAAGTATAGAGGAAAAAAAAATAAAACAAGCTGCTGATGATATAGTATAAAAATCTATGGTGCAGCCTTATCTGTCTGAACTCCTTAAGACCAGGAATGAACCAATACACTGAGTATCTATAAAACATATGGTGATGCTTTAGAGGCGGTATGGGGGTAGAGGCTCGAGAAGTCAGGTAAAGCGAGAATGTATCCTGCTGTGCAAAGGGCCAAGTGTTCTGGGTGAGATGGGGCTTGCGATCATAGCATGAAGTGGTCAGATAGGATCTCCGATGCCTCTCAATTCCTCAATCAGATCATAAAGCAGGAGGCACATTCATTCTCTCAGTATAGGGGGACAGAAGGGAAGATTTCAGGGGATTAGAGGTGGGTGTAAACACTATGGGAGGAACGTAGTTAAAAAAAAAAAAGAGGCAATGAAAGCTGTGGGTCAGCACGGTCAGCTTGGCACCCAAAAGCCTTCATCACTGCGCTCTGGGGGCATGGTGCTGTCTTTGTTTAGATCCTTGAGCAATCCACACAGATGGTTGGGAGGGGACACGCTAAAGGCTGATAGACTGGAAGGGGACCAAGGGTGCTGAAAAATACACTGTCAAAGTGATCAACTACTGGTGTTTAGCTTCCATGGTGACCTCAGTTTCTATAGGCGAGAGCCTTCCTCTTTCCTCTCCTGGCTACTGCTGTAGTAGGACTACTACCTACCTCTGCTGTGGCCACTGTGTAAGATCCTTGTTAGGCAACCCTTTCCAGGTCTGCCCTCCTCTTGCTTAACTGTTCTTTATACTAATGATCAATCTTTGCAAAACCCCACTTTCAGCATGTCTGATCCTGCCGACTTGAAGTTTCTGCTTCAAGTTCACACTTTACTGATCATTTTTCAAGTACTTCCATAAACTGTTATGAACCTTATTTCATAGGGTTTTTTTTCCCAGATATTTAGCCCTGGCCTCACCCAAGTCAGAATTTTTATTTTTGCTTCTGTGCTTTTGCTCAGCTATTTCCCTGGCCTCACTCCCCTTGGTTTAGATTCTACTGACCCTTCAAGGCCCAGTCTAAATGCTATTTTTAACTTGAAACTGTAGGCTACATACGTCAGCTCGTGAATGTTTGTTTTCTTTTCTCTTTGCCAGGGATGAGTCTATGAACTAAGATGCTGGGTAAGAAATGACCTCATTTCACATTCTAGTGAATCCAAGAGTTTCCTATAGTCCCATTCTGCTTTCCATACCATATAGTAAACATTTTGACAATGGAAGTCATTCTGAGAATCCTGTAGTACCCCAGGCAGTGCTGGGCATCAAGCAGTTAACACACAGGGTGTGGTTATTGACTGAGGAGGCCATGTTGAAAAATGTCATAAGGATGCACAGTATATGAAAGTGATTGAGAATTGAATGGCACTAGTCAGAGTTTCCAAAGAAGGTAATATAATTTTGCAAGGGTTTTGTTTCTTTTCAAAGACCTAGAATGGGGGATAGAAAAGGAAAAAAATTCCAAATATTATGTGGTCCTCTGTGTTGTTTGGTATAAACATCCTAGGGAAAAATGGAACCTAGAATATTTGATGGGCCCTCCAACTATGACATGTCAACCTGGAATGTGCTTTATTATTTTTTTTTATCACTCAGAATCCCTGTGGTTTTTAATAGTGGAAATTATCCAAGGGCAAAGAATGTGTGGTCCTTTTGACCAGGAACTTGTTTCCATAAATAAAATAGCTTACTAATTATCATCTCTTCTGTCTCCAATCCATTTCTGCCACCCATAACAATGGACTCCATTAAAAAACATTACTATTTTATTAAAAATGTTAGATTGATTTATTATTCCTTTTAATTTCCCAGTAGATTTTGAAGAGATTATGGAACCATCTGCATATGCCCAGAAGCAGTAATAATAATAGGAGGAGAACCTGCTTCAGCTTTAGTGGTCTTTTCTTTTTTTAAAAGTGACCCGAATGGGGTCATTGCCTTTACTGATCAGTTAGTTATAGTTCTCGATCTTTCAAACTGATAACAAGGGAGATCATACTTCTCAATACTCTATTAGGGCATAGTAAAAATGAATGTTTGCTGAAGTAAACTGTTCATGCAGGCTACTTAATGGGCATATTCAGTAATCAGAGCTCATGAAAAAGTTGAGCCAGTTCATTCTTCACTTGTTTTCCTGTGCTGTCTATCCTTTACTAGTCTGGTGAAGCTTAGGAACCATGTCTGTACCAGTTATAAAGCTACTGTTTCTTAGCTGCAAACTCACTCCTCTAAATTCCACTGTGTGATGCTGAGGATGAGACTTTGCCAACCACATTTCAGCATGGCCACCTGGTTCCTTGCAAGGCTATGCCAATGGAAGCACTAGAGATAGATGACAAGACTGGGGGACAGAACAGGGAGGATTTTATCCTTCTTGTTTGTTTTGTCTGGGTTTCCTGTTTGTTTCCTGCCTATTTTCTATTACCGTGCAATACTTCTTCCCCTTAGCATCAGCAGTATACTTGCATAATGACAGCTGGATTCACTCTGTAGCTTTTCTAACACTTACAGAGTTGGGTTATGGCACCACCTCAAAGACCTCAGTCCCAGCTTGTACTCCCTTCTGAGTACATCAGGAGTCTGAATTTCAGCTCCACAGGGTCTTTCTTCTAAGTTTAAAAAGTTCCAACCTCTTCTTCTTCTTTTTTTTTTTTTTTTTTTTTGCCAGGCCAAGGAGTGTGGTTGCCTCTTGCAATTGATACCTCTGTGATATTTTAATGCAGTGGTAGGCAACTACACATACATATTGACCATTGTTCCTTCTGTTCTAGAACAGAAGAGTTGAGTTCTTGTGTTGGAGATCATATGACTGTATTAAAATATTGGCTATCTGGTCCTTTATACAAAAAGTTTACTGAACCCTGCCTCAATGTTCTATTCTTGCCTTCTTAGTTAACAAGTTTACACTAGAATCTAAAAAATTCATACTAAATTCTCTCTGTTCAACTAACTCAAATGGTTTTTTTCCTCCTTGGACCCTGACTGATTAAAAAAAAAAAAAAAAAGGTTCCACAAGTGGTTCCAGGAAATGAACACCCAAAAATTGGGATTTGGGGATTGATTTGGTCATGTTCTTGGGCTTGAACACAATGCTGAAATTAAGTGTTAATAATCCATGGCATGCAGTAGGATCTTGTTTAATCAGATGATTATCTGTGATTGACTGTGATAAAGTGAGAGCCTAAGAAGCTACTGACCTTGACCATTATGACAGTAATAATGATGACAAGGACTTTGGCGTGGAATGGATTTTCTGATTGCTCATACAGAAAGAAAATGACAAATTCAGACACTCAAAGAGGCTCCAGTGCAGTGCTAAAAGAATATTTTATTTTTTGTAGCTACAGAGCTAGCATTGCTGAAAATCAGATGCAAAATTTCAACTGGGCAGGATGGACCATTACAACAAAAGTTAAATTGGTAATTTTTTCAAGTCTCTCATGTATAAGCACTTAGTCTTACTTGGGAAGAAATGCATTCCTATTAGTCTGGTGAAATCTATGAACCCCTCTTGGACTATTGCTTTTAGATGCATAAAATAAAACCTAGAGAATCAAAAGGAATCTAACATTGAAATACAGCAATCAAAATGTTAAACACATTTTTAAGAAACGAATGCTTTAAAGAACAAGATCTAGCAGTAGGTCTTATTAATGCCATAATTTTGAACATTTTCTTGAGATATCTGCATCAACTGTAATGTAATATTTTCATAGCCACTTTTTCTATTATTGACAAAGTAATTGGTAATGATAACACTACTGTAGGTTTTTGCCCACATTTTCATTGAAGGAAATGCTAAGTTTCACTTAGTGGTTAATACAAATAAAGATGTATTTTTTTTTCTTCTCCAAGTTCAGTAATCTGAATCACATCCATGTATCCCAAACTAAGAATCTCAGTTTTAGTCATATAGGTATTCTTGAGAAGTTAGCTGAATAAGTCAAAATTAATTAGATAAGAGCCAAAGCTGCGGGCTTATTTAATCTCCTTTGAACTCTTTCCACTTACAACCCATCCTCATATTATTCTCCATTTCTTATCCCAGGAATCTCTTCTCCAGGAGACTGGGTGGGATACATGTTCTATGTGCATCTATATAGTACCCTGGACTTTTGCTATCAAAAATATGCTACTTAAGTACTTTCCTGTACTGTGCTTTCCCTGTTAAGGAACTAGGATACTATACTACCATTTACCTTTATGTATTCTCTCCAACAGACTCTCAGCTCTCTGTTATTAGAGACTACGTCTGACTTGTTGTATCTCTAACACAGGACCTACTACCTAGTAGATGCTCAATCTATATTTGTGAATAAACAAGTGAATGAATTGATGAATTCCAAGGAGGAAGTAGTTTTTCTCTTACTCATCGCCAAAGTTCTCAGCTAGGTATTTTGTATACATGTTGCCATGAGTGGAGATAGAAGAGAGAATGTGAATGATGCATCCATACAAATGTGCCCACCATTAGAAAAGCAACTCTGTGTTCAGACCCTACTGACAGTGGTGTGGTAGACACATTATTTACTGGGGTGGACGCTGTTGGTCGCCTACCCAGTAACCACTGTTCCATTTTTTTCTTGCAGATAGAGTTATGATTTGTTTTTACAGTGTCAGTGTGATATGTATGTCAGGGGAGACTGGGTCTCCTACTAGGTGTGAGGATGGGAGATGAGTCTTGTTTAAGCTAATCCAGTCATAGTAATTCCCTTTGGCAGTGCTTGCTTTAGGCATTGGCATGTGATGCCATTATGGGTGATGAAACAAGATGGCAAATCTGCTGAGGGGTGTCTAGGAAAAGACAAAAAGAGATGCATGGGAGGCAACATTCCTGTTCCTTTCGTTTAGAAGTGATTATATGAGGAGGTGATGCCTAGAGCTCAGACAAGCAAAGTGTGACAATGAGGGGAGCAGCTGGTATGCTGAGAGTGGCAGTGTGGAAAAAATGGAAAGAAAGTGCACCATTGTTGGTATCATTGCGATGCTGTATTAAGCAAATGTTGTACTTGTTATGCAACAGGTGTCTGTATTATTTAAGCCATTTTTTTGACTGGCTCTTTTGTCACTTGTGTCCCAAAGTGTCATAACTGCATCATCTTCTTAAATGACGGACAGCTTTACTAATGCTTATGTACAAGCGTGATAGGGATTCCTTTCCGCCTGAGATTTCGATCCTTGAGAGTAGCAGAGGTCTGCCATAGGAGGCAGGAATTTTTTTAGAGATCCAAAGCTCTAGCAGACTAATTTAGAGCGTGGGTGGGATGCCAGCCATTTCTGAAGCTCATCAAATGAGAACATTTAAAGCTGAGTGATAAGCCTTTGTAGGTGAACTAATGCCAAAACCCTTTTCAAACCCCAGTATTCTATGGCAAGGCATTCTTGCAGCATGTTATGTGTTACCATGTTATGAAACTGGCTTTGACATTTGGATGTCTACCACTTGGTGAGTGGTTAGTTATAAAATGCTATTGGTTCAACAGATTATACTTTTGGAATAAAGCCTGGACTTCTGGGATCTTTTTAGTGGCTGGTTTATTTGTATTTCCAAGGCCATTTTTCCAATAAGCCAACACAATCAAATTACATGCAGCTTTGAAGACATTCTACCTTACAGTTTGACATTTTAATTAGGACTTTAAAGAGATAATAATCACTGCCCACAACTTCCCTAATGTTACCTAGAAATGGGTCAGTTAATTAGGATCCCAGAAAAACCACTGCATACATTTCTTTTTAATTGTTTTTCCAAACTTCCATCACCACATCTCTTGGCTTCAACTCAGACCAAATCAAACAAACAGCAGGGAAGGGTTCAATCTCTTCAGCCTTCTGAAAAACCTAACGGTGCAAATAAGGAAGTCAGTCTGTGTCCATTATCTAAAACTGTATGTTTCACTCTGCATAAGATATTTTTCTTTCATTGCAAGATTTCTTTTGAAAGGAGAACCGTGCCAGTTCATTTTATGAGAACATTCTCCATGAAAGCCATTAGGATCCTGTTCACCTGGTCCCTTTGATTCTTATATCTATACTTCATTATTCTTTATCTCTTCTAGGGTGAGGTTATTAATGGGTGGTCCCACAAGGAATTTTTTTTTAAAGATTTTATTTATTTGACAGAGAGAGATAGTGAGAGCAGGAACACAAGCAGGGGGAGTGGGAGAGGGAGAAGCAGGCTTCCTGCCGAGCAGGGAGCCTGATGTGGGACTCGATCCCAGGACCCTGGGATCATGACCTGAGCCGAAGGCAGACGCTTAATGACTGAGCCACCCAGGCGCCCCCACTAAGGAATTTTTTAATGCTCTCTGACTGCATTAAATTCCTTCTTATTGGATTTTACAAGGTGGAAGGAAAAATGAGTCCATCTATTATTGAGAAACAAAGGGGCCCAGGGTGTGATAGTGAGTCAAGAAATAAATTCTGTTCTCTTGGATGGATTATGTGTAACAGGATGCTCACTGCCTCACCAAGACTTGCCCCTCCCTATCTCTTGGGTCAATATACAAGAATGGAAATGTGGTAAATGTCTGAGTTGTTTTCTAATGCTCTGAGTGTTTTGACACATTCAGAAGGGAGAGGTGGTTGCTGCTTCCCAGAAAAGGTTTAAGGAGTGTAACAATATGTCACTCTATCATTCTGCCAGGCAAGTTTAGCCTCACTTTTAAACCTGATTATATGTGCCTCAGTCTCCGGTTGGATCGTCAGTTGCCACGTTTATCTCAGTTCCTGAGATCTTGCAGTTACAAAGTTCTTTTAGATAAGTAGTTGGGCTGTTGGTGGTTAATTTGAAAGATAACTTCAATTTGCAATTTCACTGATGACTTCTTTAACATCCTGCTTAATGTATTCACTTCATTCTTGTTCATTGTCAGAGACAGGTTTACCTTGAATCAAATGAAGCTTAAGCTTTAAGACCCCTTGCTTGCACGTTCCCCTTCCAAGTCTCTAGCAGGAGCTCTTGCAATGCATTCACATGTTGTGCAAAATTGGAAAACACAAGATAATCTAACAAAATCCAGTTATAACCACCATGTACTTTCACAACCAATTTTGTATTCTTTTTCTTAAAGAAGGACCCCCAAATTTCATAAACTTTAAGGCTAACAACTCTCAGTCTGTCTCCTTCATTATATAAATATTATTTAAAAGATTGTAGGCCCTAGATTAGAAAAGTGTGATGTGTCCAGATAGCCGCAAGGTTGCTTTCAAAGTAGCTGTCCATGCAAAGGAATATCCCTGAAGCAGACAAAAGTTGTTTGGTATCCTTTATTTTTCCTGTCTCCATGTGTCTCTGAGATTTCTCCAAATTTGAGATCTTTCTCTTATCTTGGGAGTTTAAATCAGTTAAGATATATGTGGTACTTAGGACAGGGAATATGCATAGTAACTTCTCAGTGAATGCTAGCTATAATAATTATTGTTGTATTTATTTATTCCAAATTTTGCAGCCTTGTGTATATCTTTTTCTACCACTCTTCACTAGAGAGACCAATTCTACAATCACCCTGAGAAATGCCCCAGGCCCTAGATGAGTCATTTGTTTTTCTTCTCTGCTGTTGAAAATATTTCATTATTTTCAACAATCTGGGAGAATAATATAATAAAATTCTTTATGACAGGGCCACCAAAGTGATGATGGCTTAACACAATGTCCCCAGGCGGCACAGTGGAAGAGTGTGGAAGCTAAATGTTGGCTCCATGACTCACTGGTTAGGTGACCACCCTAACTTCACTTACCTCTGGGGGAAGAAAAAGAGATAATACTTATTTTACAGGGATGTTTTGGGAAATAAGTATGTAAAGCCCTTATCATAGTGTCTGGAATAGACTAGGCACTAATAAATGGGCATCATTATTGTAACCAGACCACTCTTGATGACGCAGTGTCTGAACCCAAAAGAAGGCACCTTTAATGGAGAAATTCAGATAATTTTTTGTCAGTTAGGGAGATATTCAGATGCATGGTGATTTATCTAGTGCTTCTCAAATCTGGTGTAGTTAAAATTCCTATACCTATGAACATCTCTATGTTTCCTAAGATATTGGATGAAGAACAATGAAAAGATAATATTCTGGCATACTTAGGAATGCCGTTAAGTTATCTCATAGGCTTGCTTTGCAGGGTTTCATAGCCCTTGGATTAAATTTTATTTTATTTTATTTTATTATTATTTTTTTTAAGATTTTATTGATTTATTTGACAGAGAGAGACACAGCGAGAGAGGGAACACAAGCAGGGGGAGTGGGAGAGGGAGAAGCAGGCTTCCTGCCGAGCAGGGAGCCCGATGCGGGGCTCGATCCCAGGACCCTGGGATCATGACCTGAGCCGAAGGCAGACGCTTAACGACTGAGCCACCCAGGCGCCCCCCTTGGATTAAATTTTAAATCTAACTGATGGACTTTGGAGATTACTAGAATTTGATAAAAATGTTATTAGAATGAAATTTGAATTTATTTGCCTAACTGATATAACCTTATACTGGATTTATGTACAGGTTTGAGGAAAAATTGATAATGGTTAAGAATTAGAAATAACTTACTAGCAAATATAGTCCTCAAATCTCATTTGAATCTCATCCCAATTGTCTTCACAATCAGGGATTTGAATTGCTGATTTCTACCTTACCTGGAAATTTTAAGAAAGTTATGTATAGTGTTTCCTTAATTTGTTTGAATAAGCTATTTGTTATTGTTTTGTCTTTATACTAAATGTATAGATTGTCTCTTAACCTCTTTGTCTATAGGGCCAAAATTGATCATATATTCTCCTGAATTTGGAGATGTCTATAGTCTCAAGGGTGCTAGACCAAGTTGAGCATTTCTACACTGACACACATAAAATGGATAATGTGCTACATAAGAGTATATGTAGCTCTCTTAAAAATAAATATCTACCAAATATGTAACATATAAAATTCTAGACTATGAGGTTCTTAAGGGCAGCATCTAGCAGAATGCCTGGAACATGGTCGATGTTCAATATATATGTGTTAAATGAGTAAATGAATGGGTTAACTTGAATTTAATTAGGTGGGGTAGTTTGGACTTCGTAGGGAAAGTCCATGAAATATACTGAAAAAAATATGAATCTTTGAACCTCTTTGAAGATAGTCAGAGACTTTGAGGGCTTAGAAAGGAAGCTAGTGACTATTTGGTCAGCTGCCTCATTTTACACCAAGGAGACTGAATAACTTATATAAACTAGGGATGGAATCAGGAGATGGTGTGGAAGGTAAATGGGGTATACATGAAAACATTCTTGTAAATGCTTTTTTACCAAGTAAATCAGTAAATCATAATCAGATTTTATGGAATGATATTAAGAAAGCAGTGCTGTCAATGGCAAGATTTGTTTTTTTTCCTCAAACTGTTTGTGTTTATTTATAGTTATCAATTTCTTTCAGATGAACTCCCAAGGACTGTCCAGAAAATTTTGTTATAAGAGAAAACTATAGCATTGCATGTTGTCTGAGAAAAAGACATGATCGTGGCTGAGGGGTTTGGAAATGTCTGTCTTTCAAAGGTTTCTATTGTAAGGAGGTGTGACATATATTATGCACATGGTATAAGTGAAAATTTAAGGGGATGTGAAGAGTAGGAAGTAAGTTTTATACAATTGACAAAAGCTGAAGCACATTAATCCACATGGCTCCAATTAGTGTCAACCCCCATTTAGTTGATAATGGAAAGAGAGGGGGCAAAACAAGAGAGCCCTGTGCTCCTGAGGTTGAGAAACACCCCACTACAGGCATTTGGGTTCCTAAACTCTGTGTGTGTGTGTGTGTGTATGAGAGTTTTTTTGTTTTGTTTTTAATTGTTTTAACATATAATGTGTTATTTGTTTCAGGGGTACAGGTCTGTGATTCAAAAGTCTTACACAATTCACAGTGCTCACCATAGCACACACCCTCCCCAGTGTCCATCATCCAGCCACCCATCCCTCCCACCCGCCTCCACTCCAGCAACCTTCAGTTTGTTTCCTGAGATTAAGAGTCTCTTATGGTTTATCTCCCTCTCCGGTTTTGTCTTGTTTCATTTTTCCCCTCCCTTCCCCTATGATTCTCTGTCTTGTTTCTCAAATTCCTCATATCAGTGAGATCATATGATACTTGTCTTTCTCTGATTGACTTACATCGCTTAGCCTAATACCCTCTCATTCCATCCACATCGTTGGAGCGAGAGAGAGAGAGAGGTGAGAGAGTTTTGATTCATTGGATACCTGAGTCCTTTGAGGTATTTGGCTTCCTTAGTCTCAGGCAAGCTACTTGCCTAGGGAGTGTAAGGAACAGATCACAATAAAACTGACATGTATCACCTAAAATAACTGGTCGGCTCTTTAAGTCCCAAAGGAAATTTAGCTTCAGCCAAACTTCAGCCAAACTTTGGAATTCCTTTGAGCAACCCTCTGGGCTGGTGCTTCTAAGAGTGGTTCTTCCCCATTTCATAGCCATCATGAGGTCTGAACCCGTTCCCTTTCCATTTCAGTTTTGAAGACCGCTGGTGAACAAATTAGGGTTTGGGCTGCTGATCTGTAGGATTGGTAAGGCACCCCAAACTAAAACTGCATTGTCCTAAAACAAGAGATAAACAATGAAGGCTATTCTTAGTGGTGAGTAAAAGACAGTAGGAAAAGTTATAAAATTCAGGTGTGTCAAAAGCATTACATGAGTCTTGTCAGCATGAGACCAGTATGTACTAAAGGAGAGTTATAGCTACAGGTGGAAAATATTAAATTACTATTTTTGTACTTCCTAGTGCCCTCAAATGTTTTGGCAGAGTTATGACTATAGGTTGCCGCCTGGCTGTACAAAAAAAAAAAAAGGGAGAAGAATTTAGTAGAGAAAATTGAATTCTGGATCTGTACTCACAGAATTGGACTTGAATGAGCAAATGTTAGTTTTTCAGTGAAATAATTTCTATAAACTGAAATTAAATTGATTTGATGGCTCTGAAGCTAACACATTTGGGTGTCCTCCTTAAAGAATTTTTTGAAATGTCAGTTTGTGATAGAGATAGGAGGCTCACAATCATACCTGGAAAAAAAAGTTAGGCATAGCAAAAAAGAGATTTTATTAGAATATTCCTAGTATTTTCAAAATTAATCTTGCACCACCTGCTATTGTAAGGGAACACTGAATACATAAAATGTTTCTCAAGCATGGCTGGTATACCCAACTTTGAGTGCTAGTTAAGACTTTTGCCAAAATATACATTTACTTTCCTAGCTTGGGGGAATGAAACTAGCAAATGGATGGCACTTTTAGGCACACGAGTGTCTTTTTGGTAGATGCTAAATGAAGGAGTTTAAAAGAAAAAGAAACTTCCATTCACTCAAAGCTCTTTCTTGTGAATATCCCGGAGCTAAGAGTTGCTTGTAACATTTGGGCGGGTAAGGAAAGTGGAGAAATATCTCTGGCATTTAGCTTTAGGTGGGACAAACCACATTAACTCTACACTTTTATTGTAGCACATTTTTCCTTTCCTGAATTTTCAATCCTTTCTACATTACCTTTGACCAGTGACCACTGCCTGGAAGTTTCCTAGGTATACATAATAATTAGAAAGACCATACCATATAGAATAAAAATAGTCTGTGTTTCTTATCTGTGTGTCATTTGCTTGTACCAACCTAGCCATTCTATGATTAGGGCAGATTGTATTTTTCCAACCTCAGAGAATGTGTTTTACTAATTCCTTTCAAATTCTTCTCACTCAGTGAACAATTCAGAAGGAAGATGTTCAGATTCAGGTGAAGGCAGTCATACCAAATACTTGCCCGGCCACAGAAACTTCACCAGTCACTTAAGAATCTGGGGATGAAAATACTGTTTGTAGGGAACTTGTAGGAATTCCGCAAATGTCACAAGGACAGGGATCAGTCTGTCACCTTTCAGGTGAAAAACCACTCAACAATCAGTCTTCTTTCATGACTTTCTTCATCTCTTTATCATCATTGTTTTGATTCTTAGACCCTCTGATAATTTCCAGACTCCAGGATTAGAGTTTCTTTCATACAGTGATGCATTTGTTGTTTTCAAAGTATTTTTTAAACCAGTTATGCATAAGTTGTTTGGGAGATCTCAAAGTAGATCATGGCAGTTGGTCACCACCAACAGGCAATAACCCTGCTAAGGGTAATATAGATGTCAAGGAAGCAATGTGTCTTGTCAAATTCCACTAAGGGCAAGCGATGCAGCAGAGCAGACCTGTCCACAGTGGCCTGATGGGGGTGGGTGATGCATGTCAATACTTCGAGGAGCCTGGCTCTATCCCCATCCATGGGAGAAACTTGCATGTGATCAGGGCCACAATTATAATGGGACTTGACAAAGTACTTGAGAGAGGCAGCCGCTTTTGCAATGTTCAGGACTAGTTCAATGGATTTCTTCCCTGTTTTCAGCAGCATTCAGCAGCTTTGGTGACCAGCTACGTTGTTTGGCAGTGGGCTAAAGGGCTCACAATTGCACAGAGCAAGGAACATGCTGAACAGTGATGTTCCAGTTTAAAAGGACAGAGCTGCAAACAAAGGTAGGCTTTTATTTCGGGTAACAACCTTTCAAGTGCACACAATCTCATGCCCAACTACATGCCATTTACCACTGCCACACTCACAACACCAGGCATATATCTTCATTAGCTTATTCTTGAATCCTGGGCCGGGGAGGGGGACTCAATGTCAGCATCTTCTCTTGAGTTTCCTATTTCTTTAACTCTCTCCAGGTCTCATTTGTCTCTCTGCTTCTCTTTACCCATTTCAACACCTATCCCCTCCTTCTTTTTGGGCCCATGTTTTATGAAGATGATTATTTTTGGCAGGTGGTTTGGTCCCCCGAATGTAAAATTCAGCATTCTCTTTTGATGGAAGAAAACTCATAGTATTGCAACCATCACATAGAATGCAGATTCGTAAGCCCAGCTCTGCCTGTCCACAGGTCCATAGGGAAAGTCACGGCCTACAGAATGTGGCGATACTTTCCTGTCATTGCACTTGTCACAGTTAATAATTCTATATATTTGAGTGACTATTTGATCAAAATCTATCTTCCTCACTGGACATGGGCCACTGTGAAGACAACAGCTACCTGTTTTGCTGTTGAGACTATTTGCTCTCAAGTGCTTATCAGAGTGCCTGGCACAGAGCAGCCCCACAGTAATACTTGTAGAGAAGAAAAGAATATACATCTCAAGTGTACCAGTTGAATCATGGGAAGTCCTTAGCTGATCTTAAGTCCACTTTGGGAATGCTCTTCTGCTTTGGAAAGGATTATGCAGAAAGATCTACGTTTCATTGATGAGTTTGTTTTTTTGTTTGTTGTTTCAGCGTATTTTGAGACCTTCAAAGGATGGTTATGTGTTGGGTGGAAATTGATGAACAATGTATCACCCAATAAGGAGAAATACTAACTATGATGAATTATACACAACTTCTTCTAGTCTAGTAACTTGTTACTGGAATAGAGAGATTGTTAGAGCTTTATACATTAAGTTTCTCACAACTTTGGAAGTATGGTCTGTAGTAGCTTTTCTAGGGTTATCATAACAACTCTCACGGACCATGTGTGATAAAATTTATTGTCTCACAGTTTTGGAGGCTTGCAGTTTGAGATCAAGGTGTTGGCAGGGTTGGTTACGTCAGAGGACTATGAGGGGGAATCTGTTCCATGACTCTCTCCTGGTTTCTGGTGGTTCTTGGCAATCACTGGCATCCCGTGGCTTGTAGAAGCATCTCCTTGAGCTCGACCTTCATGTTCACGTGGTGTTCTCTCTGTGAAGCTGTGTCTTCTTATAAGGACACCAGTCCTCTTGGATTGGGCCCTGCCCCACTCCAGGATGACCTCATCTGAACTAATAACATCTGCAACAACCCTATTTCCAAATAAGATCACTTTCTGAGGTATTTGGGGTTAGAATTTCAACATATCGTTTTCAGATGGATAGAATTCAACCATAACATGATCCAGGAAGATGTAGCTATTGAACAAAAGATGCAGTTGCTCAGCCAGAAACTCTGCACCCAGAACAACCTCCCCATGTTCCCTGCCACCTCCTTTCAGTGGCAGGGTTTCAGCCTTTTCCGATGCAGGGTCAGGATAATCTTGGCTTGGCTATTAACTTTGATTTAATGAGTTGAACCTGTCTCAGAGAGCCAGCCAGCAGGTTAGTTGCCAGCTGGCCCCTCTCTGTGGGCCATCTCCAGTGGCAGTTAGGTACACTGTGTGAGACAGTCCGAGAAGATTTCTGATGTCTGCAGAAGGCACAAACACTCCTTTCCTCTTTGCTGGCATTTGCAGAGCAGTCCCCTCTGCTCCCCTCAGTGTGTGAAGAAGGCAAGGGAAGCTTCTAGAACAGCATTTGGTGTTGGCTACTTAGAACCCTGAAATCGGTTGATGAACACCATTGATCTGTTCTGACAGAAGAGTTCCTATCAAGGGAAAACTAGGCTGATGAAATACACTGGAACCATCTGACACAAATATTTTACTTCACCATAGTAAAGGGGGAAGGTAATGTTTGACTTCTGGCTGAATGTCCATGAGAAAGACCAATATGTAATCTTGCCTTTGGCTTGTTATCAAGATAACATGTTACATCACTTGCTTGTAGCTTCCAGGTCCTTAAAAAAGTAACTGGTTGAGATACAAGGGCTTCGGAAATTGTAAAATTCAGAGAATCCGTTGTCCCTATTGATGCTGCCTGGGCTCTAGGGTACGGTCATTGCTTTTGTTTTGGGATCAATGAGAGAGAAAGAAGGAGAAGAGGGTGAAAGAGGGAAGGGGGGAGAGAAGGAAGGAGGGGAAGAATAAGAGAAAGAGAGAGAGAGAGAGAGAGATGACCAAAGTTACAGCAAGGGGCCAGCACCATGGTAAATGGTTTGTCCACAGGGAGTTAGTGGCAGAGGTGGAAGTTGAGTATGGATCTCTTGGTGAATGGGGCCAAGTGACAAGCCTGAGAAGGGATTGCACACTGTGGCCCTGTTTCAGCACCTGACCACCTATGTCATCCCAGATGAGACACCTTAACACAATGGGCCTTATCTTTCCTCACCTGGAGGTGAGGGTACTGGGACAGCCCATTTCTAAGGAAGTTTTACAGTAAACCTTCTATAATATTGTTATTTCAAGCCAATCTAGAGTCTGGATTCAATATAGCTTAGCTACATCTGGCTCCATAGTCTTTTTTTATTTTTAAATTTTATTTAAATTCAGTTAATTAACATATAGTGTATTATTAGTTTCAGAGGTAGAGTTCAGTGTTTTTCATCAGTTGCATATAACACCCATTACTCATTGCATCATGTGCCCTTCTTAATGACCATCACCCATTTACCCCATTCCCCCACCCACCTCCCATCCAGCAATCCTCAGTTTGTTTCCTAGAGATAAGAGTCTGCTTTGTCTCCCTCTCTGATTACATCTTATTTTATTTTTCTCTCCCTCCCTCTATGATCCTTTGTTTTATTTCTTAAATTCCACATATGAGTGAAATCATATGATAATTGTCTTTCTCTGATTGACTTATTTCACTTAGCATTATATTCTCTAGTTCCATCCACATCATTGCAAATGGTAAGATTTCATTTTTTTGGTGACTGAGTAATATTCCATTGTGTGTGTGTGTGTGTGTGTGTGTGTATGTATGTGTGTATACCTGTACCACATCTTCTTTATCCATTCATCTGTAGATGACATCTGGGCTCTTTCCATAGTTTGACTATTGTGAATATTGCTACTATGAACATTGGGGTGCAGGTGCCCCTTTGGATGACTACATATGTATCTTTTGGGTAAATACCTAGTAGTGCAATTGCTGGGTCATAGGGTAGCAGTCCTACCGGTAGTGTAAGAGGGTTCCACTTTCTCTGCATCTTCGCCAACATCTGTCATTTCCTGACTTGTTAATTTTAGCCATTCTGACTGGTGTGAGGTGATATCTCATTATGGTTTTGATTTGTATTTCCCTGATGCCATGTCTCCATAGTCTTAAAGTTTTATGTATTTAGTTTAAACTTCCATCTGATTTTTTCATGTCATTTTATATGAAATATTTAAAATTTTCCTTTATGTCCATGGTTTTAGGCTGTCTGTGCCACAAAATATGCCCTAAAACTATTTTATCAGAAACAAGTGGCCAAAATTTTTAAAAAATTGCCATTTTCCAAGCTAAATACCTTAAAAAGATAATCCTCAATGGCAAAAAGTGAAATCAGGGGCACCTGGGTGGCTCAGTTGTTAGGCGTCTGCCTTCGGCTCAGGTCATGATCCCGGGGTCCTGGGATCGAGCCCCGCATCGGGCTCCCTGCTCAGCGGGGAGCCTGCTTCTCCATCTCCCACTCCCCCTGCTTGTGTTCCCTCTCTCGCTGTGTCCCTCTCTGTCAAATAAATAAAATCTTAAAAAAAAAAAAAAGATTTAAAAAGGGGCGCCTGGGTGGCTCAGTCGTTAGGCGTCTGCCTTCGGCTCAGGTCATGATCCCGGGGTCCTGGGATCGAACCCCACATCGGGCTCCCTGCTCAGCGGGGAGCCTGCTTCTCCCTCTCCCACTCCCCCTGCTTGTGTTCCCTCTCTTGCTGTGTCTCTGTCTGTCAAATAAATAAATAAAATCTCTTAAAAAAAAAAAAGAAAAGTGAAATCAAATCCCCTCTACCAAACAGTAACTGAAACAGAAAAGAATTTGTGTATTCTAAAGTGGGGTCCTTTTTTTTTTTTTTTAAGATTTATTTATTTTAGAGAGAGTTCAAGAGAGAGAACCAGTGCACAAGCAGTGGGGAGGGGTAGAGGGAGAGAAAGAGGAGCCAACTAGCCACTGAACAAGGAGCCCCACATGGGCCTCCATCTCATGACCCTGAGATCATGACCTGAGCCAAGATCAAGAGTAACTTGAGCTGGGGCGCCTGGGTGGCTCAGTTGGTTAAGCGACTGCCTTCGGCTCAGGTCATGATCCCAGGGTCCTGGGATTGAGTCCCACATCGGGCTCCCGGCTCAGCGGGGAGCCTGCTTCTCCCTCTGACCCTCTCCTCTCTCATGCTGTTTCTCTCTCGCTCGCTCTCTAATAAATAAATAAATAAATAAAATCTTAAAAAAAAAAAAAAAAAGAGTAACTCGAGCTACCCAGGTGCCTCTAAAGTGGGGTCCGTGTAGTACATACACAATCCTGCCTCCAGTTCTTCAAACTATAATTCTGAGGATGGTTGTACACCAATAAACAAGCATATAAGGAGAGAGGAAGTTCCTACTAAAGATAGGTTTTAATCCCTATTCTGTGAATTTAAATCCATAGTGTATGGATTTGTTGATATTTGGAAGTACAGTGAGAACATACCCAGTAAATGTCTAGTTGAGTGAGGGCCATTTTGAATTTAGAGTCAAGATGGCAGGAATTTACTTCAGGTGAGATCTCCACACAGAAGGCCCTCACAGAAGCTCTAGTAAGCAGCATCCATAAAAGCTCTTGTTTCAGCACAACTTTGTGATGCTGTGTTGATAGATTATATTGGGAAGGTGAGAGGCCATGTTGGGTAGTGGTGAAGAACGCAGGCTTTCTAGAGCCCAGTGGTTGTTTTAAAATCCTATTTTCACTTCTCATAACCGTGTGACCCTGAGTTAGCTATTTGATTATGATTTTCAAAAGCCTCTGTTTTCTTACTTGTAACCAGGTGATGGATCTTAATACATATCTTAATTTTCTTTTGTGTGTGAGGATTAAATGAGATTATAAATGTAAAGAGGTCAGTAGAGTAGCATAGAGTAAGTGCTTAGTAAATATTAAGTAATAATTATTATTATACTTGTTATGATATCCTCCTCCTTGGAGAAACTGACTCCACTACAATAATGTATTCAGAACCTATGGACTTTTCATCACTGTGGATCACTTGATTCTTAATCTGTGATCACAAAGTTCCAAGTGTACCGGAACCTAACATCACCCTGTAGACCCAGATTTGAAGAGAAAGAAAACATCCCTGAGGTAATGCTTGGGTGTGGTGGTGCTGCCGTCTTCGGAGCACCCAGTCCATTACAAGTCTGAACAATGTGATCCCCGCTCTCAGCACAAACACTGCGCAAGGAGATGTCTGTTTTGTAAGAAGACAATTCAGACTTGTTTTTCAGGGCCTTCCATAATCCCAAATATCTTAGCTGCTCCAGCAGCAAGAATTATTGAAGATGAGGCCCAGATGTTGTGAGAAAATTAAAATGAAAAAGGAAAGGTAGTTTGCAACCTCAAGGTAAGTAAATAGAAACCAGAGAGGAAAAGAATACAAGAAAGACATGAAAACAATGTGAATGAATATAAACATATATCCCTAGGTACAGGAGAATACAGAAAGGACTTTAAAAGGCTACCCCATTTGAGTAAATGTTTGCCCCCTCCTTGACTGTCTTCAATAGTAGGGCACTCCATGTCGTCTTAAGCATCCTACCCACTTTCTCTAGCTGGATATAACTTTATAGAGGCAATAGTGAGGAGAAAAAGAACAACAACAACAACAAATCTTTCTTTATTCAAACCTTCGTTTCCATCCATTGCTTAACATTTCTGAACTTTGGATGTAAAATAAGGCCAATGTATAAGCAGGCATCATATTAGTACCTACTTCATGAGGTTGTTGTAGGGATTCATTGAAATAATCCATATAACTCCTAGAGCACAGTACCTGGCACATGACTAACACTAATGAAACCAACTAAGTGTCCAATGAATTGTATTATGATTGAGCAGGACTGTCTGGTTCCAACATTCTAAGCTTGAACAATTGACTTTATGTCTCTGCACTTCTATTTCCTACTCTGTAATTGGGGATTCTAGGAGCACCTATCTCATGAAATTGTTGAGAGAATTAGATGAGTTAATACAGATAAAGCTCTTAGAATAGTGCCTGGCATATAGCAGGGGTTCATTTGACGTTAGCCATTATTGATGAAACTGTTCTTCTGACGTCGATACTGGTCACCTGTGCGCTTCCCAGCTTGCTCTCTTCAGGAGAACTCTTCTAGGGTAGAATCTAATTGAAGACAAGGCAGTAGGTTTACACTTCCGGAGGCATTCTCATGTGCCTCCCAGGAATAAGGGTGGATGAGAATAAACTCATTTCCAGGGACAGTTGGAGGAGCAAGCCACAGAGAGGGCCTGAGGGAGAGGTAGGTCAGTAGTTTCAGTGTGGTCGAGAAAGAACACGGAGTACTCTGAGGAGGGGTGGCCCAGGATGGTTGTGAGACAATGTAGTTTGTTTGGGAGTCTGGCCATGTGGCAGATGTGTGAATGGCTCTGAACATGGAGTTCTTGCTCTGCCAGGTGCTGCTCACCTTTCATAAGCATGAAATCCACTTAGGTAATACTTGGTACATACCCGACTGAATCCGCAGTTTGTTCTTTTCAAGTTTTTGGCAAAATGTGTTGTTCACTGGTCACACCCAACCTATTCTATATTTATTCTGAGTGCACAGGACTAATGAGATAATCATACCCTGGGGCTGAACTGGTTGAAATCTGTAAATCACCTGAAATTTTGATTACCCATTCATAATCCTTCTTTCCAGTATTGCGTAAATCTCATTAGTACATATTTTTTATTATTCATGTTATGGAAAAAATTGCTTTTTTGCCATTGAAAGAACAGTTGATGCAGGAGATCTAGGTGTTTTGTTTGAGCTATTTGGTTTTACCTCCATGATCAAATCAAGGAATGCGCCTCCAAATGTAGGAGACTCTTAGCAGCCAGTTCTGTTCAGCTTTTTGCTTTTAGAGCAAGGACCCTCTGTGAAGGCCTGCAGACACTTGAGGCTGGGACACTGTGGAGTGAAAACTGGCTGAAATCGACTCTTATCTAGGAATGGTTCCTAGAAAGACGTGGGCCCATGCACCATCACAGGAACAGGACCCCTGCAGAAAACAAAATTAATTCTGTCACAGGCTCTACAGACAACCCCAGGGCCCTTTGCCTGAAACCTCTGTCTAGACTGGACAACAACCACATGAGATTTATATGTTTGTACACTGGGAATTGCAGGTGATTGGAAATTAGAGAAATGTTCTTTCAGAAGTTACTTAATCTCATGATTTTTCTAGGCAGAGATGACATGAGCATTAATGGAATTCATAACATTCCCAGTTTAATTGGTTGGTTGACTCAGAGCACATGGTACACCTTCATAGTATATAAAGTGGTTCTGTAAATTTCTTTGACTTTTCCAAATTACTACTACAACTACTACTACTACTCCTTCTCCTCTTTCTCCTCTTTCTCCCTCTCTCTCCTTCTCCTTCTTTTTTGGTTGCTGCCTAATACCAAATAAAATTGCTTGAAATCATGGCCCCAAACTACTATGTAGAATGGGTCAGGGCAATGGTGTGTGTCTGTGCATGTGACCCCATACTCCTTCCTACAGTGTAGTGTAGTCAAAATAGCCTTATTAAAGAAGCAGTAGATCAGATTCTCCTTCTGTCACTGCCACCAACCTAATTAGTGGGCCACTTCTCGAAACCTCAGAACAGAGGTATGTAGACCACATGACCTCTGGCTTAGACTTTAGCTGTCTTGGCATGTGGCAAACCATGGCTTCAGCCTTGAAAGAACTCCTAGGCATGACCTATTTGGCTAAGCAGTCCAGGGGGTTGAGAAGCAAGGCAGTGGGGAGGGGGACTTTCTAACAGGGTAAAAAAGGAGGGAAGCTGGGGTATGGAGGCAGGGTTTGTCCTTTGCTTTCTGAATGTCCTAATCTCCCTGTACTAAGGAGCAGGGATGAGCCTGGAAAAACTATCTTTGTCTCTCTCGTATTTCAACCCCGTCTCAACTCCTCCAGGAAAGAGTGTGTAAACTCTCCATAATTATCTATTTGATTCACTCTTACAAGGCATTTCTCTAAGGGCCTTTTATGCCAAGGGACCAAATATATTTAGACTGAGTCTGAGTCTACATTTTTTATTTGTGTCCTATCTATTAGGCATGTAGATGAAGAGTGTAGTTTCCCAAACTTCCAAACTCTGTATGTTTGTAAAAACTTGGAGTAATGCAAGCTAAATATCTGGGTAATAACTTAAAATTTCACTTTTGACCACTTAGGTTTATCGATACAACCTTTTTAGATCCAGCCTTTATTCAGTGACACAAGTCAGGTGACTTAAAATTTTCCCCATAACACTGTATCTTCAAGTATCTTAATGAGATTTAGACTTTCTACCTTAATGTAATATAACTGCTGATCTCCATCAGATGCAGGCAGAAGCCAACTTCATTTTCTACTCCCTTAATCCTCCTTCATTTCTTTAAACCCATTGTCCCTCTGGGCAGCCTTCTTAGGTAAAGAACCTTAACTGCTCTAGGGCAGCTGTTTCCCACGTGCTGTGGACCACATGCAGTACTTAGAAAACATTATGCATCCTTGTCTCTGCTATTAGGGGAAGCACAATTTGCTCTCAATGCAGCTTGCTTTTTTTTTTTTTTTTTTAAGATTTTGTTTATTTGAGAGAATGAGAGAGAGCAAGTGATGGGGAAGGAGAGAGAGAGAAAGAGAGAGAAGCCACCTCCCTGCTGAGCAGGAAGCCTGATGGGGCTCAGTCCAAGGACCTGGAGATCATGACCTGAGCTGGAGGCAGATGCTTAACTGAGCCACCCAGACGTCCCTCAATATAGCTTTTAAATCAAACACTATAGGTCGCCTCAGGCAGCTTCTTGCCTGGAGATTTTTTTCAGATATATGTCTTACATTAGACCCTGTACCCCAAAACTCTAAAGGGAAACAGGCCAGTCCCCCCAAGTGGTTCTTTTGATATGTCTTTCATTTGGTATCAACTAAGGAGGAAGTACTCCCCAACCTCTCCATTGATAGAGTGGGGGGCACATGTAGAGGGAAATGTACGGTATTCCAACAAATCCCTCCAAAGAAAGAATTTCTCTTCTTGCCTCTTTAACTACAATCATTTTATCCCCTTGAAGAGGGTGTTGGGCTAAAACTGTAAGGTTAGTTTTTGTCCATCCACTTTGCAAGTGCTGTACAGATGGCCTGACACCTCGAGTTGTGTGTGTGTGTGTGTGTACACATATATATGTGTGTGTGTATATATATATAACATATGTAATATATGTGATATGTATGTATATGTATAATATATAATATACAATGTATTATATATAATATATTGGTTTAATTTCATTTATGATTAAGCTAATTATATGTAATTAATATATTATAGTGTATAATAATATATTATTTTATAGGTCTATAAGCTCCTTAAAGGTAGAGGCTTTTGTTGTGTATATTTATACTTCTTATAATACCCAGGTCAGTGCCCCACATAGAAGGTGCTCGATGTATGTGTGATGAGTGAATAAGTGAATCATCGTTTGTCTGCTCTCCTGAAGAATGACCAGTTTCTGTTAAGCTGTGCACACTTTCAAGTTACCCTCCTGCATTCTGCTTCTCATGTAAGTACTGTTATTAAACTTCTAAATACTTAACAGAAGGCTGTTTTTTGGCAGTGAATGAACTCCTTTTGTCTTCTGTCCCGTGAATATCCTAACTACTTTGTCACTTTGATCTAGGGGGCATTTCATCCTCAGAAATGCAAAAGAGTTGGCGACTGCACAAAATGTGTCCTATTTCCTATTGCCGTAAAATCCACTGCTCTTGAGCCTTTGCCCGCCCCCTTTCATGACAATGTGTAAGCCACTAAATTGCAGTTACTGGCTGTGGCCATGGCCATCAAAAAATCGTGCATGCCATGTAGATTTGAGGCTTGCTCCACTAGAGTCCACAATGGCTTTACTGTAACTGGGTTAACTAGAACTTGGCAAAGAGCTATCCAAGGAGGGTGATACCAAGCCCCCTCCCCCCTTCCAGGATGCTGGCCTGATCTTCTTGTATTTGTGCAACTGGCCCATCCAGAGACCCACGAAAGCTGGGAGGAGGGCCCCGGTGAGGGCAAATCTCTCTGGGTCAGGTTGCCCTTTTGCAGCTCTCTTTCACACAGCTTCTCTTCCTGCAATGTGAAGTAGGTTAGAGGATAGCTTGTTTTCTTTTGCTATTTGAAATACAGCATTTAGGGTCATGCTCTGAATAATTTGTGCTTGTTAGAAATGACTGTCGTCCTCTTGAAGCAATAACAAAGGACTACATTTAAATTAAATTCAGCCAAGCAAGAGCCTCTCCACAAAATCAATGGAGCCAGGCATTTTTCAGAGTTATTTTGATTTTTTAAATCTGTATATTCTAGGGCATAAATCAGCGAAGATATCCCAGAACCTAAAAAGAGATAGTTCATAAGTCTTTAAAAGTAGTTGGTAATATTTGGGATGGGAGTGAAAAAGTAAGATAAAGTATTAGATGCACTCATGTTTAATATCACCTATTTTTATATTTGTCTTTTTTTAATTATGTTAATTACCATACATTACATCATTAGTTTTTGATGTAGTGTTCCATAATTCATTGTTTGTGTATAACACCCAGTGCTCCATTCAGTACGTGCCCTCCTTAATACCCATCACCAGGCTAACCCATCCCCCCACACCCCTCCCCTCTAAAACCCTCAGTTTGTTTCTCAGAGTCCATAGTCTCTCATGGTTCATCTCCCCCTCTTATTTCCCCCTCTTCATTTTTCCCTTCCTACTATCTTCTTTTTTTTTTTTTAACATATAATGTATTATTTGTTTCAGAGGTACAGGTCTGTGATTCATCAGTCTTACACAATTCACAGCGCTCACCGTAGCACATACCCTCCCCAATGCCTATCACCCAGTCACCCAATCCCTCCCACCCCCCACCATTCCAGCAACACTCAGTTTGTTTCCTGAGATTAAGAATTCCTCATATCAGTGAGGTCATATGATACATGTCTTTTTCTGATTGACTTATTTTGCTCAGCATAATACCCTCCAGTTCCATCCACATCATGGCAAATGGCAAGATTTTTTTTTTTGATGGCTGCATAATATTCCATGGTGTATATATGTACTACATCTTCTTTATCCATTCATCTGTTGATGGACATCTTGGTTCTTTCCATAGTTTGGCTATTGTGGACATTGCTGCTATAAACATTGGGGTGCACGTACCCCTTCGGATCACTACATTTGTAACTTTGGGGTAAATACCCAATAGTGCAACTGCTGGGTCATATGGTAGCTCTATTTTCAACTTTTGAGGAACCTCCATACTGTTTTCCAGAGTGGCTGCACCAGCTTGCATTCCCACCAACACTGTAGGAGGGTTCCCCTTTCTCCACATCCTCACCAACATCTGTCGTTTCCTGACTTGTTAATTTTAGTCATTCTGACTGGTGTTAGGTGGTATCTCATTGAAGTTTTGATTTGGATTTCACTGATGCCAAGCGACGCTGAGCACTTTTTCATATGTCTGTTGGCCATTTGGATGTCTTCTTTGGAAAAATGTCTGTTCATGTCTTCTGCCCATTTCTGATTGGATTATTTGTTCTTTGGGTGTTGAATTTGATAAGTTCTTTATAGATTTGGATACTAGCCCTTTATCTGATATGTCATTTGCAAATATCTTCTCCCATTCTGTCCATTGTCTTTTGGTTTTGTTGACTGTTTCCTTTGCTGTGCAAAAGCTTTTTATCTTGATGAAGTCCCAATAGTTCATTTTTACCCTTGCTTCCCTTGCCTTTGGCGATGTTTCTAGGAAGAAGTTGCTGTGGCTGAGGTCGAAGAGGTTGCTGCCTGTGTTCGCCTCTAGGATTTTGAGGGACTCCTGTCTCACATTTAGGTCTTTCAACCATTTTGAGTCTATTTTTGTGTGTGGTGTAAGGAAATGGTCCAGTTTCATTCTTCTGCATGTGGCTGTCCAATTTTCCCAACACCATTTGTTGAAGAGACTGTCTTTTTTCCATTGGATATTCTTTCCTGCTTTGTCGAAGATTAGTTGACCACAGAGTTGAGGGTCCATTTCTGGGCCCTCTATTCTGTTCCATTGGTCTATGTGTCTGTTTTTGTGCCAGTACCATACTGTCTTGATGATGACAGCTTTGTTATAGAGCTTGAAGTCCAGAATTGTGATGCCACCAGCTTTGGTTTTCTTTTTCAACGTTCCTCTGGCTATTTGGGGTCTTTTCTGGTTCCATACAAATTTTAGGATTATTTGATCCATTTCTTTGAAAAAAAGTTGGTGGTATTTTTTTTTTTTTAAAGATTTTATTTATTTTTTAGAGAGCGAGCGAGAGAGAAACAGCATGAGAGGGGAGAGGGTCAGAGGGAGAAGCAGGCTCCCCGCTGAGCCGGGAGCCCGATGTGGGTCTCGATCCCAGGACCCTGGGATCATGACCTGAGCCGAAGGCAGACGCTTAACCATCTGAGCCACCCAGGCGCCCAAGTTGGTGGTATTTTGATAGGGATTGCATTAAATGTGTAGTTTGCTCTAGGTAGCATTGACATCCTCACAATATTTGTTCTTCCAGTCCTTGAGCATGGAACGTTTTTCCATTTCTTTGTGTCTTCCTCAGTTGCTTTCATAAGTATTTTATAGTTTTCTGAGTACAGATTCTTTGCTTCTTTGGTTAGATTTTTTCCTAGGTATCTTATGGTTTTGGGTGCAATTGTAAATGGGATCGACTCCTTAATTTCTCTTTCTTCTGTCTTGTTGATGTATAGGAATGCCGCTGATTTCTGTGCATTGATTTTATATCCTGCCACTTTACTGAATTCCTGTATGAGTTCTAGCAGTTTTGGGATGGAGTCTTTTGGGTTTTCCACATAAAGTATCATATCATCTGTAAAGAGTGAGAGTATGACTTCTTTTTTGCTGATTAAGATGCCTTTTATTTCTTTTTGTTATCTGATTGCTGTGGCTAGGACTTCTAGTACTATGTTGAATAGCAGTGGTAATAGTGGACATTCCTGCCGTGTTCCTGACCTTAGGGGAAAAGCTCTCAGTTTTTCCCCATTGAGAATGATACTCGCTGTGGGTTTTTCATAGATGGCTTTTGTGATCTTGAGGTATGTACCCTCTATCCCTACACTCTGAAGAGTTTATAATCAATAAAGGATGCTGTACTTTGTCAAATGCTTTTTCTGCATCTATTGAGAGGATCATATGGTTCTTGTTCTTTCTTTTATTAATGTATTGTATCACGTTGATTGATTTGCAGATGTTGAACCAACCTTGCAGCCCAGGAATGAATCCCACTTGGTCGTGGTGAATAATCCTTTTAATGTTCTGTTGGATCCTATTGGCTAATATTTTGGTGAGAATTTTGGCATCCATGTTCATCAGGGATATTGGTGTATAATTCTCCTTTTTGATGGGGTCTTTGTCTGGTTTTGGGATCAAGGTAATGCTGGCCTCATAAAATGAGTTTGGAGGTTTTCCACTTCTATTTTTTGGAACAGTTTCAGAAGAATAAGTGTTAATTATTCTTTAAATGTTCGGTAGAGGGGCGCCTGGGTGGCTCAGTCGTTAAGCGTCTGCCTTCGGCTCAGGTCATGGTCCCAGGGTCCTGGGATCGAGCCCTGCATCAGGCTCCCTGCTCCGCGGGAAGCCTGCTTCTCTCTCTCCCACTCCCCCTGCTTGTGTTCCCTCTCTCGCTGTGTCTCTCTCTGTCAAAAAAAAAAAAAAATCTTAAATGTTCGGTAGAATTCCCCTGGGAAGCCATCTGTCCCTGGGCTCTTGTTTGTTGGGAGATTTTTGATTACTGTTTCAATTTCCTGCTGGTTATGGGTCTGTTCAGGTTTTCTATTTCTTCCTGGTTCAGTTTTGGTAGTTTATACATCTCTAGGAATACATCCATTTCTTCCAGATTATCTAATTTGCTGGCATATAGTTGCTCATAATATGTTCTTATAATTGTTGTATTTCTTTGGTGTTGGTTGTGATCTCTCCCCTTTCATTCATGATTTTATTTATTTGGGTCCTTTCTCTTTTCTTTTTGATAAGTCTAGCCAGGGGTTTATCAATCTTATTAATTCTTTCAAAGAACCAGCTCCTAGTTTCGTTGATCTGTTCTACTGTTCTTTTGGTTTCTATTTCATTGATTTCTGCTCTGATCTTTACTATTTCTCTTCTCCTGCTGGGTTTAGGCTTTATTTGCTGTTCCTTCTCCAGCTCTTTTGGGAGTAGGGTTAGGTTGTGTATTTGAGACCTTTCTTGTTTCTTGAGAAAGGCTTGTATTGCTATACACTTTCCTCTTAAAACCACCTTTGCTGCAACCCAAAGATTTTGAACAGTTGTGTTTTCATTTTCATTTGTTTCCATGAATTTTTTTAATTCTTCTTTAATTTCCTGGTTGACCCATTCATTCTTCAGTAGGATGCTCTTTAGCCTCCATGTATTTGAGTTCTTTCCGACTTTCCTCTTGTGATTGAGTTCTAGTTTCAAAGCATTGTGGTCCTAAAATATGCAGGGAATGATCCCAATCTTTTGGTACCAGTTGAGACCTGATTTGTGACCCAGGATGTGATCTATTCTGGAGAATGTTCCATGGGCACTAGAGAAGAATGTGATTTCTGTTGCTTTGGGATGGAATGTTCTGAATATATCTGTGAAGTCTATATGGTCCAGTGTGTCATTTAAAGTCTTTATTTCCTCATTGATCTGTCCATTTCAGTGAGGGGGGTGTTAAAGTCCCCTACTATATTGTATTGTTGTCGATGTGTTTCTTTGATTTTGTTATTAATTGGCTTATATAATTGGCTGCTCCCATGTTAGGGGCATAGATATTTACAATTGTTAGATCTTCTTGTTGGATAGACCCTTTAAGTAGGATATTGTGCCCTTCCTCATCTCTTATTATAGTCTTTGGTTTAAAAATCTAATTTGTCTAATATAAGGATTGCCACCCCAGCTTTCTTTTGATATCCATTAGCATGCTAAATGGTTTTCCAACACCTCACTTTCAATCTGGGGGTGTCTTTGGGTCTAAAATGGGTCTCTTGCCAACAGCATATTGATGGGTCTTTTTTTTTTTTTATCCAATCTGATACCCTGTGTCTTGATTGGGGCATTTAGCCCCTTTACATTCAGGGTAACTGTTGAAAGGTGGGAATTTAGTGCCACTGTATTGCCTGTAAGGTGACTGTTACTGTATATTGTCTGTGTTCCTTTCTGGTCTATGTTACTTTTAGGCTCTCTCCTTGCTTAGAGGACCCCTTTCAATATTTCTTGTTGCGCTGGTTTTGTGTTTGCAAATTCTTTTAGTTTTTGTTTGTCCTGGAAGCTTTTTATCTCTCCTTCTATTTTCAATGACAGCCTAGCTGGATATAGTATTCTTGGCTGCATATTTTTCTCATTTAGTGCTCTGAATATATCATGTCAGTCCTTTCTGGCCTGCCAGGTGTCTGTGGATAGGTCTGTTGCCAATCTAATGTTTCTACCATTGTAGGTTACAGACCTCTTGTCCCAAGCCACTTTCAGGATTTTCTCTTTGTCTCTGAGACTCGTAAGTTTTACTATTAGATGTCGGGGTGTTGACCTATTTTTATTGATTTTGAGTGGGGATTCTCTGTGCCTCCTGGATTTTGATGCCTGTTTCCTTCCCCAAATTAGGGAAGTTCTCTGCTATAATTTGTTCCAATATACGTTCTGCCCCTCTCTCTCTTTCTTCTTCTTCTGGGGTCCCAATTATTCTGATACTGTTTCATCTTATCATATCACTTATCTCTTGAATTCTGCCCTCGTGATCCAGTAGTTGTTTATCTCTCTTTTTCTCAGCTTCTTTGTTCTTCATCATTTGGTCTTCTATATCAATAATTCTCTCTTCTGCCTCATTTATCCTAGCAGTTAGCGTCTCCAGTTTTTTTTTTAATTTTTTATTGTTATGTTAATCACCATACATTACATCATTAGTTGTTGATGTAGTGTTCCATGATTCATTGTTTGTGCATAACATCCAGTGCTCCATGCAGAACGTTCCCTCTTTAATACCCATCACCAGGCTAGCCCATCCCCCCACCCTCCTCCCCTCTAGAACCCTCAGTTTGTTTTTCAGAGTCCATCATCTCTCATGGTTGGTCTCCTCCTCCGATTTCCCCCCCTTCATTCTTCCCCCTACTGGGAGTCTCCAGTTTTGATTGCACCTCATTTAATAGCCTTTTTGATTTCCACTTGGTTAGATTTTCTCTTTTATTTCTCCAGAAAGGGTTTCTCTAGTATCTTCTATGCCTTTTTCAAGCCCAGCTAGTATTTTTATAATCGTCATTCTGAACTCTAGTTCTGACATCTTACTGATGTCCATATTGATTAGGTCCCTGGCAGTTGGTACTGCCTCTTGTTCTTTTCTTTGAGGTGAGTTTTTCCGTCTTGTCATTTTGTCCAGAGGAGAATAGATGAATGAGAGAACAAAATGCTAACAACGACCCCAGAAAAATATATGCTAAACAAATCAGAAGAGATCTGAAACCAGGGGAAAAGAAAGGGAAAGAAAGAAAAAAGAAGGAAAAAAAAATATGATCGAATATGATCCAGCTGATGAACAGATCAGTGCCACACACTAGATTTTGGGTGTATTTTGGTCTGTTAGAAGAAACTGCCTCCCAATTTTTTAAAGAAAGAAAAACTTATATATGTACAAAAATAAGGGTAAATATGTTGAAGGGATGAAATATGACTGTAAAGATGAAAAATAAAAAAGATTTTTAAAAAAGGGATTGATAAGATGTTGGTTGAAAAAGGGAAAAAGAAAAATTCAAAAACAAAAATAGAAAAAGAAAAAAAGAAAATTAAAAAAATTAACTTTGAAAGACTAAAGAATCATGGGGAAAAAAGCCATGAATTCTATGTGCAGTATTCTCCTAGCACTGGAGTTCCACCGTTCCCATTGATCAGTAAACTTGGTCTTGGCTGGCTGTTCTTGCTGATCTTCTGGGGGAGGGGCCTGTTGCTGTGGTTCTCAAATGTCTTTGCTGGAGGCAGAATTGCCCTACCCTTGTCCGGTCCGGGCTAAGTCATCTGCTTGGGTTTGCTCTCGTAGCTTTTGTTCCCTGAAAGTTTTACATACAGCTTTGGAGGACGAGAGTGAAAATGGTGGCCTCCTAATCTCTGCCCTGGAGGAGCCGAGAACTCAGGGCCCCACTCCTCAGTAGCCCCCAGAGAAAAGAGTCAGTCACTCCCGTCTCCCCGGTCTCTGGCCACACTCCGTGCTCACCTGGCCTGTGACTGAGCTTTTCTATCTTTGGCACACGAGCCCGTTTGGAGTCTCCAAACCCAGCAGATTCTTGCAGTGCACTCCCATGCCGCTTCTCCCGGGGGAGGAAGGGGAGTCTCCCTGGATCTGCCGCTTGTTGGGTCCCTGCTGAAAGAGCAGTAGCCCAACTGTGCCGTGGATCACGGTTTATGGCAACCCCGAGCTGGGAGCGCACTCCTAGGCTCCATCTTTGCAGCTGGCTTCCCTGCTCTGGTACCTGGGAACTCTGCCACACTCAGACATCCCCGGTCTTTCTGTGACCCTGAGGGTCCTGAGACCACACTGTCCCAGTGAGGGTTCCACTTAGCCATTGGAGCAATGTCCCTCAGCGGAGCAGACTTCTAAAAGTTCCGATTTTGTGCTCTGCTCCTCTATCACTTGCCGGTAGCTGGCTGACAGAGGCCCCTTCCCCCGCCGCCTATCTTCCCATATATCACCTCGGATTCACTTCTCTGCAGGTCCTACCTTCCAGAAAGTGGTCACTTTTCTGTTCAGAGAGTTACTCCTATTCTTTTCTTCAATCTCCTGTTGAGTTTGTAGGTGTTCAGAATGGTTTGATCCCTATCTAGCTGAATTCCTGGGACCAGATGAAATTTAGGTCTCCTACTCCTCCACCATCTTGCTCCTCCTCCAATATCACCTATTTTTATATTTGGCAGACTTTATTCTTCCTCAGTTTTCTAGTATAAAATTTCAAGTATGGATTTTTTGAAAGCGACCTTCATTTATTTATTAAATCTGTAAAAACCTTAGGAGATCAAAGCCATGTCAGATATAGTTTTAAGAAATCAATTTGCATATATGTTTTCCTACACACATACACTGCTGTGGTCTTCTTAGCGAATGTGGCATCAATGGTGACCAGCCTCATGTGTTGGGTAGAAGACTTGCTATGTCAATACACAGACACATGCCTATTTTTTAAGGCTTTATTTATTTATTTATTTATTTATTTATTTATTTATTTATTGAGCAGTTTTAGGCTCACAGCAAAACTGGGAAGAAAGTACGAAGACTTCCCATATATCCCCGCTCTCACACATGCATAGATAGCCTCCTTCATTGTCAGCATCCCTCCCTACCAGAGAAACATATCTAGGTTTTAAATACTCTCTTTTCACAGTGTCTGTATTAAACCCTACTTGAGTACTCAAAGAATCCAGTTTGTACTTAAGTGTATCACAGCTGGCCCACGTTAGAGTTCTTAAGACCAAAAACTCCATTCTTTTCTCACACTGGACATAGAAATATTTGGATCTGCCAAACTTTATCTTTTAAAGTCAAGAAAGAAAGTTCCATCAGTTATTTTAATAATTTGCCTTGCAGTTGTTCTGTTCTAATTAGGGATTAATCCTGTCTAATAAAACTGATGAGCAGGTTAATTATTAATAAACACTGAAAAATTAAACTCCTCATATACATTCACCTTGTCTGTATGATAGGTAATATCATTGTTATATAGAAACGTGTGGCTCTGCTCTAGTTTCTGCTTTCAAAACAGAGGAGATTTTTAAATTTTTGTCAGTGTGACTACTCTAAACAAAATTATTTTACCTGTTTTTTTTTTTTTTTTTTTTGCCTCACCAAAAGCAGAGTATCTTTTTTCTATGCTTGTTATTCTTTATTGCAGAATTCTTTCCGTGTGGCTCTTTGCAGTGGTGTCACATAAACCCATAATACTCCTTAGATATTCACTTATTGGTCACAAAGGCAATGCATCTTACTTTCTATCAGACTATCCCTTTTCCCCTTACTCCTTTTCCATGCCTCCTTTAGCGACTTTGACCTTAAGGAGTCTTGCTCAAAGTCAAGGGTGATATCTCTAGCAATTTACACATTAATTTTTCAGGCTCTGAAGCATATGTGAGGAAAGACTCCTTTTCATGACTGAAGATGATATACACTATTATTATTTCCTCTCAGTTCAAACATCAATTCTTCCTAAATCCTTTCTCCCTGCCAAGGTCAGTTACCTGCTCCCAATACCAGCTCCACCTCTGGAGCTTCCTTCTGTCTTTGGTAAAGTATCTACTTAATACCTTTCAGACCTTAGTATCATTAGAGTCAGCAAGGTTAACTTTCTGAAGCCCATCTTCCAAAAATATAGCTATCATGAATCCATCCTCAGAAATTCTGATTAACTCAGTTGATTTCAGATGGTACTTGAAAACCATTTCACAAACATTATTTTGAAGTGGCCACATTTTCACAAACACTGGTCCAATTAACTTTGTGATTTCAGTCCACTTTCTCTGTGGCAGTGCCACCTTTTTTACATTGGTATGACTTAGCACTTCTTGTTGCTTCAGAACACTATGAAGGGGGAGGGGGCGGTAGATGTGGGAAGGTAACCAAAAGACAAATACTTTTATTTTCTGACAAACATTTGGATGCTGAAGAAGTTTCCCATCTTACCATCTTTCAGAAGATGAGTAAATTGCTCCTTTTTTACTAAAAAGACACACTGGTGATAAGATAAAGCTGATTAGCTCATTCTAGACACCTGTCCCCATTCCCCATCCTTTTAATATTCTATCCAGTGTGGCTCTAGCATGATCAGGGAGGTTATGATCTGTGGACCCATGTGCATGCTGTTTGCTGCAAAGATACCTCAGTCCTGACCTCAAAGAATCCTGCCTTTGATTGATGAGACTACTACTATTGAATTATTACTCTGATATTTGTTAGCATCCTGAATTTAAGAATAACTTCTCTTTTGAATACTATGACATTTATTTAATACAATACTATTTTTTGCATGTTCAAATGTTCAAATTTAATCCAATGGAATAATTAAAATATAGCCATTACTTCTGTGTCATAGTAGAAAGTTCTAATAACCATCTACTTAGATAATGTTGAATTTGCAGGGCAAAATGTTATAAACTTTGGAAAAGGATCAGTAACTGAGCTTATCTAGGGAATTCTTGAGTTTAGAATGGTAATCCCATCTGATTTTCTGCCTATGACTGTATGTGTAGGTTGTATTTGAGAAGGAAGTTTTGAGCTCAGGAGTCAGCCTGGCAGCCAAACCAGGAAAGTTAAGCACCAGGAAAATGGACCCACCTCTGAAGTCCCAACCTCTAAAGTCCCATCACAGTGAGTGGATGGAGAGGTGGGGAGGTGATATTTTAAAAACTGTTCTAAACAGTTGAGGAAGAAGTCCAGACAAGCAGGGAACATGCTATTTATAGAACTTAACAATTCAGCTGCTGGTCAGTGTCAAAGTGGTCCAGCGAGGCATGATCTTGGCAAAGGTGTCAGGCACCAGTTGAATGATGAGAATTTAGTTAGCATGACTGCAGCCTTGAATGGGCTAGAAAAATTAAGGAAGGATGCAATATTTAAAAGTATTGCCTGTAGGATCTGAGAATCATATCTTTCTTTGGCCCCCTAATGATCTCTAGACAAATAGCAAATTAGCGTCTCCACTAACTCAATAAATTTTAGACCTTTTTTCCAAGCGAGGTAATGGTAAGACTCATAAATTCTACAAAAGTAATGTTAAACATTTTCTGCTATATATATCATTTTGCACTCAAGAATGGAATGGGCATTAAATCAGTACAACTTTGAACTTACCCTAAATTTCTTTATACCATTAGCATTTATTATCAGTCATATATTTTCTGGGTGATTCTTTGAACTTTCATATTATCCCCTCCATCACAGTTTTGGAATATCAAGTCATGAAGAGACAAACTAGTTTGTCAGGATACAAGATGTAAGCCTGTATTAGGGTATAAGAGAAAAGCTCATGAACCAAATATAAGATATAAAGTCACAGTAAGGCTAACTAGAAGACCAAATTAGTGCTGAGTTATGGAAATAAGATTCCTTGTATTATATTTATTAATTTGTTTACTCCTTCCTTCCTTCCTTCCTTCCTTCCTTCCTTCCTTCCTTCCTTCCTTCCTTCCTTCCTTCCTTCCTTCCTTCCTTTCCCTCTTTAAAGATAGGGGGAGCTCCGGGTGTGCCATGCCTTTTTCATTCTTTATTTTGTTGCTGCTGTTCACTGCTATATCCATATAATGCAAACAGTGTCTAGAACCTGGAGGTACCCATTAAATATTTGGTAAATGATTAATTGAAAGTGATCCAAACACTAGTAAAGGAGAATTGTCTGGAAGTGGTGCATGGGATGATAGGAAAAAGGAGGAAGTTAAGGAAAGCAGCTCATAGAAATTTTCAACAATCCAGAATTCTCAGCTATAAAATACATGTGTTAGGACTAATCCATTTTGCAGGATTACGCTGAAGAATCACTTCTTTAAAAATAAGTACTTTGTAAATTCAAAATTCCTTTGTAAGGATTGTAAGACCTGCTATCCAAAAAGGTGATGGAGGGGATAATTTGGAAGTTCAGAGTATCACCCTAAAATATATGGATGATACTAAATGCTAAATATATAAAGACATTTAAGATAAGTTCAAAGTTGTAATGGTTTAATGGCCATTCCATTCTTTTTTTTTTTAAGGTTTTATTTATTTATTTGAGAGAGAGAGACAGAGTGACAGAGAGCTGGAGCAGGGAGGGGAAGGAGAAGCAGGCTCCCCACTGAGCTGGGAGCCCGACTTGGGGCTCGAGCCCAAGACCCTGGGATCATGACCCGAGCTGAAGGCAGATGCCCAACCGCCTGAGCCACCCAGGAGCCCCTGGCCATTCCATTCTTGAGTACAAGTGATATATACAGCAGAAAATGTTTACCCTTATTTTTACAGAACTGATAAATTTTACTATTTTACTTTGCTTAGATAAAAGGTCTAAAATTTATTGAGTCAGCAGAGACACTAATTTGCTATTTGTCTAGAGATCTTTCAGAGGCCAAAGAAAATTCTTTGATTTGGAAATTATAATTCTGTCTGTTTTCCTCAAAATATTTATGAAATCACTATCATATTAAGGAGGTTTCTAATACAAACAGTTCCAGCACATTGAATCTTATAAATGAATGATGTCTACTGATAGATTTTATCCTTTGTATGTTACTAGAATTTTCTTAATTTTCAATTAATTAATTCAACTAAATACTAAATGAATTATGTCTATTGCTAGATTTTATCCTTTGTATGTTACTAGAATTTTAATAATTTTCAATTAAAGACACACACTTAAAACTTACTACAATGTATTTGAACCCATGCATAATTTTAATAATTAAAAAAAATAACAAACATCAAGAAAGTATATGACAGTTTCCCTTCTCACTTTCCCCTTGTCTCACAGTTATTTTGATTTAGTCTGTAGTCATGAGAGCTTCATGAAAAATTTACTGTATTGTGAATAAAGCTGGAGCTTCACTTAGTGTCCTACAGTTCAACACTCTCTGGTTTATTGAAAGCTTGGTATGAACAGGATTCTACCTGAGAATATCTAGTTCCTACCACCATGCTATTCTTTGTTTATCAAAAAATACGATCATAAACCTGAGCTTTTATGGTTCATTCCTCAGAATTATAATCAGAGTCAGTGCTTCCCAACCATCAGACTAGGAATCAGTACTGGTCATGGCCAAGTGAAAAACAAAAGGACAAGGCAATGAGTTTTCATGAAGCTGTTTTTTTCCCCAAATTAAAGAAATCCCCTTTATGTAAAGGTGGTATTGCTCCTATTATTTGGCATATACCATTCTTTCATTATAATTATAATGATAATAATTCTATAATTATAATAGATTTTTAAAAATTTTGTACTTGGCTACCTAAAATATCACTGTTTTTTTCATTAAACCTTAAATATATATATAAAGTATAACAAACCTATGTGTATTCTACAATTCATAAGTCATGGTCAATTCTATTTTGTCTGATTATATCACTGCTCATCCACCTCTTTTTTTGTTCTTTTTCTTTCTTTCCTTCTTTCTTTTTACTTAGCAAATTCATCTTACATTTTCATCCATAAATATTTCAGCATTTAATTGTAGAAAATAAGGATGAATTCCTTAAATGTATCTTGAAATTTTAGTGATTGTAAAACCCCAAATAGAATTGAAACAGGTTACAGAGAAGGTATTTAATTCCCTCCAATACTGGTGAAAAAATGGATCTCAGAAAAGGGAAACACATTTACACTATTAATTGGTGGAACTAGTATTTCAACTTTGGAATTTTGATTCTAAGACCAATGATTATTCATGATAATACATAAAGGAGAATATATTATAGAGGACTCCTACTTCCTGTCATATACAAAAATTAATTCAAAATGGATCAGAGACCTAAATGTAAATGCTCAAACTATAGAAGTCTTAGAAAACATAGATGTAAATCTTCATGACCTTGGAATAGACAATAATTTCTTAGATATGACACCAAAAGTACCAAAATTCAAGGAATAAATAAATGAAATGAACTTCATTAAAATTAAAAACTTTGGTGCATCAAAGGACACTATCAAGTAAGTGAAAAGGTGACCCACAGAATGGGAGAAAATATTTACAAATCATATATCTGATAAGGGTCTGGTATCCAGAATATATAAACAATGATTACAACTCAGCAATAAAAAGACAAATAATTTGATTAAAATGGGCAAAGAAGGGCGCCTGAGTGGCTCAGTTGGTTAAGCGACTGCTTTCGGCTCAGGTCATGATCCTGGAGTCACGGGATCGAGTCCCGCATCGGGCTCCCTGCTCGGCGGGGAGTCTGCTTCTCCCTCTGACCCTCCCCCATCTCATGCTCTCTCTCTCTCTCTCATTCTCTCTCACAAATAAATAAATAAATAAATAAATAAATAAATAATCTTTAAAAAAAATAAAATAAAATAAAATGGGCAAAGAATTTGAACAGATATTTCTCCAAAGAAGATCTAGAAATGGCCAATAAACATGTAAAAAGTTATTAAACATTATTAGCCATCAAAGTAATGCAAATCAAAGCCACAGTGAGATACTACTTCATATCCATTAGGTGGTTATAATATAAAAGACAGATCATAAGCATTGGTTAGGATTGTAAAAAAAAAAAAAAAAAAAAAGGAGGGTGCCTGGGTGCCTCATTTGGTTAAGCGACTGCCTTCGGCTCAGGTCATGATCCTGGAGTCCCAGGATCGAGTCCCACATCGGGCTCCCTGCTTGGCAGGGAGTCTGCTTCTCCCTCTGACCCTAACCCCTCTCATGTGCTCTCACTCATTCTCTCTCTCTCAAATAAATAAATAAAATCTTAAAAAAAAAAAAAAAGGAATTCTCATGCATGTCTGGTGTGAATGTAAATGGTGTAGCTGCTTCGAAAAACAGTGGCAGTTCCTCATAAGGTTAAATATAGAGTTATCATATAAAACATCAATTCCACTCTGAGGTATACACCCTAGACAAAAGAAAGCATATGTTCACAAACAAACAAACAAACAAACTTGTACAAGAATATTCATAGCAGGACTATTCATAGTAACCAAAAAATGGAAAGCCAAATGCTCATCAACTGATGAATGGATAAACAAAATGCTAACTATTAGTACAATGAGATATTATTCAACCATACAAAGGAGTGCGCCTGGGTGGCTCAGATGGTTAAGCGTCTGCCTTTGGCTCAGGTCATGATCCCAGGGTCCTGGGATCGAGTCCCACATTGGGCTCCCTGCTCCTTGGGAGCCTGCTTCTCCCTCTGCTTCTCTCTCTCTCTCTGTCTCTCATGAATAAATAAATAAAATCTTAAAAAAAAAAACATACAAAGGAATGAAGTACTGATTTATACTATACTACAACATGGATGAATCTTGAAAAACATTATGCTAAGTGAAAGAAGATGGACACAAAAGGCCAAATATTATATGATTTCAGTTATGAAATGTCCAGAATAGGCATAGAGATATATACACACAAAATAGATAGGTGGTTGCCAGGGGCTATGGGGAAAGGGGAATGGGAATGACTGCTAACGAGTATGGAGTTTCTTTTTGAGGTGATAAAGAATGTTCTGGAATTGGATAGTGGTAATAGTTGCACAGCTTTGTGAATGCACTAGAAACCAATGCATTGTACATGTTAAAATTGTCAATTTTATGGGATGTGAGTTGTTTCAAATAGATAGAGGTGAGCATGCTTCCATCCCCCAGAGTTATGGCTATCTTCATTTTAGTTATTTTCTTCCTTTGTTTACCTTTTTACTACCCTTTCCTAAAGGAAGATTCTGTAGTGGTAAACTAAAGTTGTAGATGAGCAACATGTTAAAGAGCAGAATTATTTTTGCTTTTTAATTTTTAAAACAATCTTTTCAGTTTAGAGTAATTTTAGATTTACAGAAAAGTTGCAAAGATGTTACAAAGAAATCCTATATGTCCTTCACCCACTTTCCCCTAAGGTCAGCATCTTATACAACTGCAGGACCAAGACCAAAAACTAAGAAAGTAACATTACTACATTACTATTAAATGAACTATAACTTTATTCAGATTTTACCAGTCTTTCCACTAATGTCCTTTTTCTGTACCAGGATCCTGTCCAGGACACCACTTTGCATTTAGTTGTCACATCTGTTTAGCCTCCTCTGATCTGTGACTGACTCATTCTTTTTCTTTCTTTTCTTTTTTAAACCTGACAATATTGAAGAGAATTGTTCAGGTAGTTTATAAAATGTTCCTCAGGTTAGGTTTGTCTGATGTTTTTTCTCAAGATTAGATTGGGCTTATGGGTTTTGGAGAGAAATATTACAAATAGACCTCTCACCTTACATCAGATGAAGGGAGTTCATGATATCAACATGACTTAGCACGGGAGATATTAAGCTTAATTACTTGTTTAAATAATGTTTACCAGGTTTCTCCACTGTAAGTTTATGATTTTTCCTTTTCATACTGTATTCTTTGGAAGTGAGTCATAAATCCAGCTCATATGCAGAGCAGGGTGTGGGGAGATTAAGCCCTACCTTATAGAAGGGTGTCTTAGTTTGTTCAGGCAGCTATAACAGAATACCATAGCCTGGGTGGCTTATAAACAACAGAAGTTTATTTCTCACAGTTCTGTAGGTTGACAAGTCCAAGATCAAGATGCCGGCAGATTAGGTGTCTAGTGAGAGCTCACTTCCTATTTCATAGACAGCTATTTTCATGTTGTATCCTCACATGGTGGAGAGCAGAGAGAGCTCTCTCAGTATCTTTTATAAGGACACTATCCCATTCATGAGGGTGCCACCTGATAACCCCCTCCTGGCCCATCTCCTGATACCATCCCATTGGGGGCTAAGATTTCAACCTATGAGTTTTGGCAGGGACACAAATATTCAGTCCATAACATGGGAAGTATCTACATAAATTACTTGTAACTTTTCTGTATGAAAGATTTGTCTCTTCTGTGTATTTATTCAATCATTTATATCAATATGGACTCATGTATATTTATTTTATATTTGTGTTATAATCCAATTCTATGTTATTTATTTTGTTCAAATTGCTCCAGTTTTGGCCATTGGAGCTCTTTCAGGTAGGTTCCTTTGTTTCTCTGACATGCTCCATCCTTTTTAAAAATAAACTGTTTTTCTCATTGAGCACTTTCTAACTTTCTGACACTACAAAATGCTCCAGGCCCATCTTGTATACCCCCTTTGTATGCCAGACTTAGAACCAGTCCCATTTTTTTTTTTAATTGGAGAATGGTATTAGAAACCAAGATCTAGGTGTTGGGTATAAAAGCAGTAATGTGGGCGCCTGGGTGGTTCAGTCGTTAAGCGTCTGCCTTCAGCTCAGGTCATGATTCCGGGGTCCTGGGATCGAGTCCCACATCGGGCTCCCTCCTCGGGGGGAAGCCTTCTTCTCCCTCTTCCACTCCCACTGCTTGTGTTCCTGCTCTCGCTGTCTCTGTCTCTGTCAAATAAATAAATAAGACCTTAAAAAAAAATAAAAGCAGTAATGTTTGTATATTAGAAAAATGTCAGCTTAAGGGAAAGGAAGGGATCATCTGTCCAGTGGAAGAAAGAAGAGCAAGAACTAAGAACGAAGGGAATGGGTTGGATGATAGCTGAGGTTTGAATTATGTGTTGAAGCTGGAGATAAATCATGATGCCCACTGGTTACCCACGTGAAACACTGTACATTAATATGAATGGCAACTCTATCCAGGCATTTTAAATTGATGACGAGACTATGAGGTAAATATATAACAAGCCACCTTGGAATTGAGTGGAATATGCAATTCTAGAAGAAAAATTCCTAGCTGACCTCTAAGACCCAACTTCATTTAGATTCTCAAAACCAAGTACTGCTTGATATTGCTCTGTTTTCACTGTTTTCTCTCTTTTTATGAGGTAAACTCATATAGTCACTTAAAATATAAATGGTATAATAATGATAATGGTAACTGGAGAGTGCAGTTGTTTGGGATTCTGAAGCTTCTGTTTGTGTTTTATTATTATGACTTTTTATTTTGTCCCAGGCAGGGAAAGACTGGATACCAGACATGCAAATAGCTGTGGTGGAGAGATTGGAAGGAAAAAACAGTGTAAAAGTCACGGTAGAGCAGGCAGAGAAAGCATTGAAATTCTGTTCTCTCTAAACCTGAAGTGTAGAGGCTGGTTATGTGGGAGACTGTAAAGGGAAATCTGCTTAATAGGAGAGCAACGAGGTGGACAATCTTTGCTATACTTACATTAACATATGTGCCCCTCACAAAATACATTTTGAAAATGCTGGCAGACACTTTTTTTTTTTTTTGGAATAGAAACTGGAGAGTGCAGGTTTTTTTTTTTTTTTTTTTTAGCAGCTGAAGATTTTGAATTGTACTATAGATTAGCTAGAAGTTACAATAAGCCCTTCCTGAGTCAGCTAAATAATGAAATGAAGTTTCCCGAAGTTGGTTTAGCACTGGTGGGTAGCATAATAACTCAGGAACCATCGATTCAATCCATTTAGGGGATAGAACAAATGTTTTGATTTCCCCTCATTTGCCCAGGGTACCTGAGGGGGCTGCTATAATTAACAATACATTGTTGTACTTGTAGAGTCCTTTTTATCTCAGAACCCTATGATTCTGGAGGAAATGGATCTTACTAGTTTGCCTTAAACCAAAGGAAATGGGATCTTTCATCTGATCTATAAAACTGGATTTTCCTACTTACCTCTCTCTGGAGGCAGCATGGCTATATCACAGTAGGCTAGGGCTGGGGATTTATCCTGCCTCTACTATTTACTTGCTGGACAGCTGTCTGCTCATCATGCTTGCTATGGGCTACGTTGTGCTCCCTCCACAAATTCATATGTTGATGTCCTAGCCCCTAGTGCTTCTGAATGCAACTGTATTTGGAGATGGGATCTTTAAAGAAATAATTAAATTAAAATGATGTCATTAGGATGGGCCCTAATCCAATATGACGGCTGTCCTAATAAGAAGAGGAAACTTGGACACAGACATGTACAGAGGGAAGATAGTGGGAAAATAACACAGGGAGAAGATAGCTGTCTATAAGTAGAGAAAGACCTGGGACAGATCTTTCTCTCATGTCCTCAGAAGGAACCAACATTGCTACACCTTAATATCAGATTGCGAGCCTCCAGAACTGTGAGAAAATAAATTTCTATCGTTTAAGCCAGTCTGTGATGCTTTGTTAAAGTATCCCTAACAAACCAATGTAGTGCTATATGGAAATATCACAGAAATCTCTTGGGGGAAAGAAAAAACTAATATTTGTTGACAGTCACTATATAAACAAATAGGAATAAACTAAAGATCTCCCTTAATCATCATAGTTACCCTTTAGATGGGCATTAAGTTCATTATATTGGTGAAGTAATGGGCCCTGGGAGAGATAGGGTAATTTGTGTAAAACCAAAGAGCTGCTGGTGGAATATATTTAAATGCATATCTCTTCTACTTCTAGTCCTTGCCCTTTTTACTCTGTGTCGTTGGGAAATAAACTACAACAGGTAACCCAAGCCCAACCCTTGGTGTACTTCTACAATGATTTCAATAAAAAATATACTTGCTTACTTAGGAGTTAAGCCCAAGGAAGCTTTAAACTGGAAATAATCCAAACCTCTTGATGAAAGGAGCCCCCAGGATGACAAACAACCTTCTTAATAATCCATGAGTTATTTTGGTCTCCCACTAGATGGTGCTAGAGCCTATTTCTATGTCATGAGGCATTCTGTCTGGGGCTTTCACTCAATCCAGTACTACTTTTGGTGCTTCGGCCATAACCTATTTTGGTTTAACATTTCTTTCCTATTGTAGTTCATGTTTCTCTACTTATAATTGATAAGGAGTCCTTAAAAGTGCCAAAGTGAAGAGTTGTCCACCATATTGGCATGGCAGGAAATACACACCACAATCGTGGTATGAGTAATACTATATCCAATGAGCACAAGACACTTTATTTATGGAAAGGTCTTCAGTACACTAATCCGTGGTTGAATGCATAGAAAACAAAAGACTTAAACTTCTATCTCTAGTGATTGATTCACTCTGGGGAGAGGCATACAACTCCTCACTGCCCTAGTTTTTCTACTTATAAAATAGAAATAAAATATGGGACACTTACTTCAAAGGGCACTCAGGAGATGAATGAGGTAGTGTCTCTTAAAATACTCTGTGGTTGTTAGAGAAATAGAGTTGTATCCTCTTTGCAAATAGCGCAAAGAATGATGAAGCCTACAACTTGTCTTTGACACATCAATGCTTATTTGAATCTTTTGACCCCACTCAGTCACAGATTATCCCCAAGTACTTTAGCTGCTCTTTTTCTCAGTAAGATAAAAGGGCATCCACATGATGAAAACTACCATTTGGGGAATGGATTAATAGGTGCCTTTCAGTTTCTCAATGGAGGAATTCATTCTGCCGTCCAGAAGTCATTTCATCTCTATTTTTCTCCAAGGCAAATGCTTTGCTAAGGGTAACATTTGGGATAAGGTTTCTGGATGGTCTCTTTACTCTTAGTCAGCAGGAGAGGTTTTCACTATACTTTGGTTTTAACCTGTTTTCCAGATGTATTAGAAAGATGCATTGGAAGGTACATTGGGAATGAAAGATGATGGATATTTTTATGGCTAAATCAGATTTTATAGGTTTGAAACATGCTATAGACTGAATTGTATAGATTCATACATTGAAGCCCTAACCATCCACTCCCCCCCCCAGCTGTGTTTGAAGATAGAGCCTATAAGGAGATAATGAAGGTTAAATGAGGTAATGAGGTGGGGCCCTGATAGGAAAGGATTAGTGTCCTTAAAGATTAGTCATCAAAGAATTACTGCTCACTCTTCCTGCTCACCTCCAACCCATAATAAAATACCCCAGACCAGGTGGCTTAAACATTAGACATTTATCTTCTCACAGTTCCGAGGGTTGTAAGTCAGGGTGCCGGCACAGTTGGGTTTTAGTGAGAGCTTTCTTCCTGGCTTATAATCGGCCACCATCTTGTTACGTGCTAGCATATTTTGGAAGCCCAAGCTGACTAAGATGAAATACTTACCTCTTAGCTCTAAGAAAGAGGTTAGCACACTGTGGCTGTAAAGAGCCACATAGTAAATATTTTAGGCTTTGCAGGTCATAGAGTCTTTTGCAACCACTCAGCTCTGCCATTGTAGCACAGAAGTAGCTATAAGCAGTAGTTAAAAAAGCAAATGAGGCTGTGGTGTCATAAAACTTTATTTATAAAAATAGACAATGGGCCAATTTGGTCACAGGCTGCAGTTTGCTGGCCCTTGCACAAGAAAACACCAAACAAACAAAAACACAAACAACCAAAGCAGATATATTCAATGTTTTTCCTCAAAGGCAAGTTTTCATTCTTACTAAACAAAGACAAAATAATGACAATTGATTGTCTCTTCCACTTTTTAAAAGTTCCAATGTATGAATCTCCTTAGTAATAATAATAGAGTTACTTTGAGGCAAGAGGCACATGGGCTAATGCTTCTATGTCTAAACCATACAAATTCTGAATCCCCTAATTTTTTATTTCTCCTACTCCATTGAAAATCATCTCTCTAATGTCTTATGTTTTCCTGTGTGAAAGATTCAGATGGGAGATAATTTATGGCTACAAATATAAGTAGCCTCTCTTTGTGATACATGCCATGCTTGTTGACAAGCCCTTTTGGGTCTTTATATGTGCCAGTTCTGACAGTCACCTTTCCCCCACCCTTGCTCCCAGGGCTGTCCAGCACTTAGCTAGGTTTCACCTTTTCCTCTGCATGGGCTACAATTGTTTGAAAGTGCCTCACTGACCTCCATGACTTTACCATGACTGCCAAGGTTTTCTACTTGATGGTTTAGCTGTAACCACAACCACCATTCCCAGGATACTTATTTTGTCCCAGGCACTAGGGCAACTATTTTCCAAATATAATCTCATTTAATTATTCTAATATTCCTATAAGACAGGTATTATTATGTCCATTTGGTAGATGAGGACAATGAGGTACAGAGTAGTTAAGTAAAGAGCCCATAACTGAATAATTGGCAAGTGAGCAGCAGAACTTGGTTTGGAACCCAGGAGTGTCAGAATCCAGAATGTGAATTTTTATTCACTATTCCCTGATGGCTCTCTCATGCATACACTTTGAAAATGCTCTTTCTCTTTTCTTCTACCCTCGTAATACCAAAAAATACAATCTCTATGTAATTAACAGCCCTCCAAAAGAGCTGTGAGTACTGGAGATAGAATATATTATACATCATCTTTTTTTTTTAAATTTTTTTATTTATTTATTTTTATTCTTATGTTAATCCCCATACATTACATCATTAGTTTTAGATGAAGTGTTCCATGATTCATTATTTGTGCATAACACCCAGTGCTCCATGCAGAATGTGCCCTCCTCAAAACCCACCACCAGGCTAACCCATCCTCCCGCCCCCCTCTTCTCTAGAACCCTCAGTTTGTTTTTCAGAGTCCATCGTCTCTCATGGTTCGTCTACCCCTCCGATTTCCCCCCCTTCATTCTTCCCCTCCTGCTACCTTCTTCTTCTTTTTTTTTTTCCTTAACATATATTGCATTATTTGTTTCTATTATACATCATCTTAACAAAGACAATCTGAATATTTTTTTGTGTTCTACAATTTAATTTCTTGTAAAAGATGGATTTTTTAGATCCATGCATGTACCATTTTAGTGCATTGTTCTCCACTGAGTTAAATATGGGTTAGTCAACTCTGCGTCAATATGCTTTTGTCTATGTGTTTTATTAAGACTATCAACTTATAGAAAATAGGGATGATTTGACTTTTCTTATCTGTAAGAGAACATACTACCATCTGGAAAAATGGAAAGACTGTGGGCTTATGTGTTAGGCATAAGTTGTGTTAGCCTTTTATTTGCTTCACAAGTTATATAACCTCTGAAACTTTAATATTTTTGTCTATTAAGTAAATTAATAATACCTCCCTACAGGGTGATTGAGGTTAGAAGTAACATTTGCAAAGCATATAGTCTGGTGCCTGGCACATAATAGTCTCTTAATAAATGTTAAACTGCTAATGGCATTGATCAGATGACAAGTATCCTCAGAAATGATGTAGGTTGATCAACTGAATAATTGATTATTATTATATTTCATGAGACATGAGTTAGGACAATATGTAGTTTTGAGATCGAATGTTGTGTGTTTAGGACAAATGTGATTTTTCTCATTTGGAATAAAGATGACATTCTGGAAGTCCTTGATATGACAGTGAGCTCTTTCAGAACAGTTTGCTGTTAAAGGGAAAAAGTGAGACACATGGCTTAGATTTATCTTTGAAATAGACAATTTAACTTTTAGATGAAGGGGAAAATGCTTGGGGCAAAATGTGTTTTTGGTTTTTTTATAGACGAAACACCATGAACTTCTACCATTCTTTCTCATATGCACTTAGTATATACTTGGGTTAACAGATCAGGGCAGAATTGCATAAATGAACTGAGCCCTTATTTCATTGCATTATTTAAGCCATCACGTTGGGTCAGCAACTGTTGAGTGCCAGGAGTTGCTGACCTCCAGGCAGTCCTCTGAGACAAGATGAAGAAGATACATCCCTGACTTTCTTACCCAAACTGCGCCTTATGTATCAACCAACCAGCAGCGATTAAATGTAATTGTTGCTCCTTATCTGCTTTGTGGATTATTAGAGGAAAAACAAAAATATGAGTTAGTTTCCTCTCTTCTCTCTCATTTCTACTGACTTTATCTGCCATTAATTAGTGTTTGTCTTAGAATACTAAGACATTTTGATCCTTATTTGAACTACACGATTAAGGAAGCAAATCTAGGAAAAAAAACCAACAACAATCCTAGACTTCATTGTTAAGACAGATATATATGATTTAGGATCTATCAGATATTTGGGGGACTCTTATACCTGCAGAGTATATAAATATTTCTCCATCTGGGTGTCAGGTGGTGGTGACTGGAGAACAGAGTTATGAGCTGACTGCCATACAATGAAGGGTTATGAGTGTTGGGAAAGAGAAAGTCAATCAGGCTATCTGGCCCCTGGGATAGGGTTGTCAGATTTAGCAAAAAACAAATAAGCAAAAATACGGGATACCCAGTTAACACTGAATATCAGATAAACATGAATAACTTTTTAATGTAAGTATATTCCAAATATTGAATGGTGCATATCTATACTAAATGAAAATAGTGTTTATTAGAAATTCACATTTGTTATTGTTTATAATTCCAGTATAGTTAACATAGGAAATTGACATTTAACGGGGCATCCTCAATTTTATTAAATTAATTAATTAATTAATTTTTTTGTGGGGGTCATCCTCAATTTTATCTAGCAGCCCTACCACAGGAGTTTGACAAAGGCAGATGAAGAGGCACAGCCATGGGTCCAAGACAGGCAAATTGAGGGGCAAGCAGAAACATACACAATGAATTGGGGCAAGGGGATCTTGAAAATGGGGAGAAACCTGTTTCAGGGTAGGGAAGATGTTAGGTCTCCTGGTTGTAACAGGAATTTTGGTTTTCTAGAGTGTGTCCTTCTCAGATCTTACTGGCATTGCTGAATTAACCACCTTACCACACGAAGCACACCCTGGCAGATTCTTTGGGTTGAACAGCCTGCATAGTGGTACAGCAGAGAAAGCCCTGGGCTGTTAAATGGTATACCTGTGATGAAGCCTTGTTTCTGCCAATTATTAGTAGCACAACTAGACAAGCAAGCTAATCTTTGTAAGCTCTAGGATCCTTGTATCTAAAATGGAGAGGTGTTGAACTCAGTCCCTCATTCTTAAACTTGTTACTGGCTGAGTACCTAAAATTCGTCAGAATCCCTCTTCTTGTGTCTTCCATCTTTCCCTCTCTTCTTTCTCATTAGTACCCAAGCCTCTTTTAGTCTATCAAATTACCTAAATAAATAACTAAGTGTCTTTAATTTCATATCCTCTGTTCCTCCCACTGGTGACATATCTCTTTCCTTCTTTTCAGCCAAACATCTTGAAAGAATAATCCCCACTGGTTGTATCTTTGTTCTCTTTGTCATCTCTACTTTCCAGTCTCCCATGATCTGGTTAAGATCACTAACAACCTTATGAAATCAAATGGATGCTTTTCAGGGTTTTTCATCCATGACTTTTCTGTAGCATCTGGCATGGCTGGTGCACCCCTTCTCATCTATGCACTCTATATGCTCATTTCCTGTGGCTTTGAGACAGCCTACCAGTGTTTGCAGACTCCTCCTCCTCTGCATGTTCTTTATATGTGGACATTTAGGAGAATTTTCTCCTGGTTCTCTACTCAGTTTGCAAATTGTCCTTTCACTGGCTTATGGATTGTCGTGGCTTTAGTTGGCATCTTTATTTGATGAACTACAATTGTAAATCTCCAGCCAGATTTCTCTTCTGAGCTCCATACTGGTATTTCCAACTATGGGATACCTGGAGTTGATATCCTTTGGCCACCTCACTTTCAGTATTGCCTAAGCATCTGTTGCTCCTATACCAGCAGAGTATAAAAAGAATGCCATTTATTTTTTTTCTGACAACAAAGAAAATAGTAAAGGAAGCAAGATTTAACTCCTGTTTTGTTTTTATTTTTATTTATTTATTTTTATTTTTTTTTTAAAGATTTTATTTATTTATTTGAGAGAGAGAATGAGACAGAGAGAGAGCATGAGAGGGGGGAGGGTCAGAGGGAGAAGCAGACTTCCCGCCGAGCAGGGAGCCCGATGCGGGACTCGATCCCGGGACTCCAGGACCATGACCTGAGCCGAAGGCAGTTGCTTAACCAACTGAGCCACCCAGGCGCCCCTGTTTTTATTTTTTTAAGATTTATTTATCCATTTTAGAGAGAGAGAGCGTACAAGTGGGAGGGGCAGAGAGAGAGGGAAAGAGAATCTTTAAGCAGACTCTGTGCTAAGCATCAAGCCCAATGCGGGGCTCAATACCATTACCATGAAATCATGACCTGAGCCAAAACCAAGAATTGGATGCTCAACCAACTGAGCCACCCAGGTCCCCTTAACTCCTGTTTGTTTGTTTGTTTGTTTATTTTTTAAAGATTTTATCTATTTATTTGACAGAGAGAGAGAGAGGAGCACACAGGTAGGCAGAGCAGCAGGCAGAGGGAGAAGCAGACTCCCTGCTGAGCAGGGAGCCTGATGTGGGACTCGATCCCAGGACCCTGGGATCATGACCTGAGTAGAAGGCAGACGCTTAACAGTCTGAGCCACCCAGGCGCCCCCCCTTAACTCCTGTTTAAACTCCTAATACTCAGATAAATGTTTTCTGAGTGCAGATGGTCGCCTTTTGCAATTATAATGATTTGTTTTTGAAAGGTAAATATGCTGATTATGGCTGAAGTTATGGAGTATCCTTTTTGTCTGGCCATGTGCCTTTACAAGAGGTATTCCCAGAGTCTCTACTTGTTTATTGATTGTCCCAGAGATATATCCTGTTGATAATATTCTATATTCTTTTTTGATTATACAGAATTTTGTACATGCTTATTAATTTTATCATATACCAAGTCATTGCTGTGGTTACTATGTTATCAATGTTTAGCATAGTTTGGGCTCATGAGGCCGAGTGTCCCAAGAGGCATTTGGTAATGGTACATTCTTCCCTCATACACTTTCTGCCAGCTAAACAAGGACATTTATTAGAGACCTCAGTTAAAGCTACATGCACTGGAATGATTATGCTCATTTTGGGCATACATCAATTTACCAAGGGTTATGCGTCTCAAGAATTATTCTGAACACATTTTATAAAGAAAAGTACATTTTATAGTGATTTACATTATAATTTGCACTACGGCAAATTAAAATCATTTTTTTTAAAGATTTTATTTATTTTTATTTGAGAGAGAGAGAATGAGAGAGAGGGAGTACATGAGAGGAGGGAGGGTCAGAGGGAGAAGCAGACTCCCTGCCGAGCAGGGAGCCCGATGCGGGACTCGATCCAGGGACTCCAGGATCATGACCTGAGCCGAAGGCAGTCGCTTAACCAACTGAGCCACCCAGGCGCCCTAAAATCATTCTTTAATGTAAAAAACTCTGCAATAACATACTTATTTTGAAAGAATGGCTTCTGAAAAATTATCCACAAGATATCAGAAATAAGTGAAATGGCCTTGTTGGATCATCTTAATTTCACAAAATTTTAAGGTAAGAAGTTACACTAGAAATAAACAATACAATAGTATCTTAATTTCCACAGTTTTGTTTGTATTGTTTTGTTTTTGAAAGGAAAAGTTTTCTTAGGGTGGAATGAAGGTCATAAAAAGGGATTGTCTTAGTCTGCTCAGGCTATAATAACAAAATCTCATAGACTTGGTGGCTTAAACAAAAGACATTTATTTCTCACAGTTCTGGGGGCTGAAAGTCTGAGATCAGGATGTCAGCGTGGTTGAGTTCTGGTGAGGATCCTCTTCCAAGCTTGTAGATACCTGCCTCCTGCTGTATACTCATATGGCAGAGAGGGCAAGAACAAGCTCTCTGGTCTCTTATAAGGGAACTAATCCCATTATGAGAACCCCACCCTCATGACCTCATCTAAAACTGATTACCTCTCCAGAGCTCCACCTCCTAATACCATCTACATTGGGGGTTAGGACGTCAACATATGAATTTTAGATGGACATAATTCAGGCTGTAAGGAGAATATTCTCTGTGTCTATAAATTAGTAGCAAATTTTTCTGTTTTGAGATAGTGTATAGCTGAATACATTTTAGAATAAACTGAGAATCACGTTTTAATAGATTATTATTCTGTTTGTCTCAAGAAATCTATGGCACTGAATAAGTTGGTGCCAATAAGTTTTATTGTATTCTTTAGACTCTTGTACACCTGGAAGAAAAAAGTCTATAACCCCTGATAAAGGCTACCTTATCTAGCATTTTGAGTTGAACTTGTGTCATTTCCCTGTATACACTTACCTGGACACAGAATAAAATTGAGAAAGGTTCAGGTAAAGAATTCAGTAGACTGAAATGAATCCGGTCTGGCTTTTCATTCTTTTAAAGTCTTGCTGGTATTGGTATTTGGTATTTTCTGTGGAGTTTGACCACTTCAATGGAGTTTAGAATTATGGCATTGAGGAAAAAGAACTAATTTTCATGAAGATAGGATTACTTTGATTTTTAGTGAAAACTTATATCCACACAGAGACAAGACACGTGCATGGATATTCATAGCAACATTATTCATCATAGCCCCAAACTGGAAATAATCCAAATGACCATCAATTGGTGAATGGACAAACATACAATAGGATACTAGAAGGAATATAGAAGGAGCGTATTACTGATATAAGCTAAAATGTAATTGAACCTTAAAAACATTTTGCTTAGTGAAAAAATCCCAATGCATAAAACTATGTATTCTATAATTTCATGTATATAAAACACCGAGACGAGACAAATTTGTAGAGACACAAAGCAGTTCAGTGGTTGCTGGGGGCTGGGATGGAATAAAGACTAACTGCAAACAAGGGGCACAAGGGAACTTTTGGAGGTGATAGAAATGTTCTAAAACTCTATTGTGGTGATGGGGGCACAACTCTATAAATCTAAAAAACATTGAATTATATACCTACAATGGGTGAATTTATGCTATATCAATTATACTTCAATAAAGCTGTTGAAAAAAACTAACTGCTCCTAAAGCTCCCTATTCTTCCTGTAAAACTGTTGAAAACTCATATCTTTGGGAATTGTCTTTGCTCTGGTCCAGCCTACAGTTCACTTCTTTTAGATTATACTGATCTTAACACCATGATCTTTTCACAAATCCTTTGGAGTCCATTCAGAAGCATTATTAGCCAATTGGACACTTAGTTTCCTTGGAAAGAGGTGAGGAGGGAGATGGGGCTACTCTGACCACAGAAATTATCTGTGACTTTCAGGCACAAGCTGTTTAGTAGAATGACAGGAATTGTAAACACATTAATTGGGAGGCACTGATGAGGACCTCTGTCTTTTCTGGCACTGTCAGCCAAAGTGGTGTGGCCTTGGCAAATAAATCTAATAGCTGCACTTGATTCCCATTATGAGCCACAGGGGTGCAGTTCCTGACATCCTGAAATTCTTGAATAATGTCCATCAGCGCTTTGCTATCGATGTACCGCACATTGAGCATGTTCTCGCTTGAGGAACACTCTGCTCATCTCTACATCAGAATCTTTGGAGAAAATGCAGAGCACTGTTGAAAAGCAGATAATAAACAGTAATGGAGCAAGAACGGGGCTGTGTGAGTGCTGTTAGTCACAGTAAATACATCTGATATTCTCTCCGTAATCTCTCACCATTACTCTTCTGTGCAGAGAGCAAATCATGTTTATAAACTTGTCTGGATAGCCAGTCTTTCACGAGGTTTTCCACATGCTAATTCAGTTAATAGAATCAAATGCCTAAGTTTAGTTCACAAAGAGAACATAAAATCAAAATGCAATTCTTGCCGCTTGCTCTGAAGTCATGCGAAAGAAAGGAAATAATGTTTAATTTTCTATGATGACACGAAAGCCCTGCTAATTGGATCACCATGAATGGTACATGTGGAAGCACTGAGTTATTCTTTGATTTGAGACCTAATAAAAACAGAAGGAACACTGTCACACAGGAGATTCCGTGAAAACATTGCTGTAAGGGGATGCAACTCTTCGTAAGTAAATATCTTACATGATATTTCACGTGGGTACTGCTTTCATAGGGTGTGATTAGACTGTAGTACATCAAAATCTGTAAAAGGCCAAGTCATTCCATAGTGTAAACCTTTAGACAAATAGAATCACAACATTAGGAGTTGTAAAAGTGAAAAATGAAGGCCCCAACTTAAGGAAATTGAACTTGATATCAGAGATAAAATATGTTCACTTTTAAAAACTAAATCATCAAAACAGGAGGGATAAGATAAAATAGTCCATGCTTTCTGAGAGAGTTGAATGTTGGTTGGAACAGTTAAGGAACAAATTCAGGAGGAGGTAGACAGACTCTATAGGTCTGTCTTAAATGGGGTAAAACCTGGCCAGCTAGGGAAGAAAATGGGGGTTGGGGTTGGGGGAAACATTCCAGGATGTATTGACTATGGAGGTGCAAATGCTAAAGTATGCTTTGTGAACAGTGAGGAGAATGGTCTGGCTGTAGCAGAAAATATATTTTGGGGAGTCATGGGAGATAAAGTTGGAAAGGGTCTTAAACTTTGTGGATTGTCTTGAATACTAGAATGACAGGTTTAGATATTATTACCTAGGTAGTAGTGAACCAAGGATGGTTTTGAACAGAGATGGGACCTTATGCAGATAATATTCTAAAAATAATGTACCACCTTTATAGAGAAGGGATTGGAAGAGAAAGACCCTGAATTCTGAAAGGTTCATTAGAAAAATGAACTGAAAAACAGACATGGAATAAAAGTAGATAAGTGTGGAGTGGAAACTAAAAAATGTCCTCTCTTTGCCTTTCTTCCAATATTCAAGTTAACCCCACAATTACACATCTGGATTAATAGGAGAGTGACTGTAGCTTTGACAAAAAAACATTAATCAAGAAGGAGAGCTAGTGGAAAGGAAGATGATGAGTTTTAAGCAATGAATGTTGAATGCAGTGTGTTGAGCATATATGTAAGGAGGTCATTGGCAGGCAGCTCCAAAGGCACCTACAGTGACTGCTTTGTGCGCTGTTGAACTGTTTGCTGTATACCAGATGCCTGTGGGCAAGACCTGTATAGAGTCAGTGTCCTATACATATTAGGTGAATGACTTGAAAGAAGTAAATGTATAATGTGATTTGATTAAATGTCAAGAACACAGATTTGGAAGTCCTCTGCACAGAGATCCTAGTTCAAATTGTGAGAAATGATAAGGTTTTTGAATGAATGTCAGGAGGGAAAGAAGGAAGGGATATAGGAAGGAGGGAAGGAGGGATAAAGGGAGGAAAGGAGGTAGAAGAGAGGGAGGGTAGGAGGGAAGAGAGGGGAAGAAGAAAGAAAATGACCAAGAGCCAAGTCTTGGTACAGTCTTCTAGTGGGCAAGTGTAACAAGACAAGGACCCCACAAAAGAAATTGTACAGATCAGAAAGACAGTAGCTTCAATGTATAAAGTTTCTGCAATTTCAAATCCGTGGGTAAAAACAGCACTTTAGTGGTAGTTTTAGAAGAAAAAACTACGCTTAATCCTACATTCATTTTTTTAAAAGTTGATTATGTGAGACTTGAACATTCTTGGTTGCTATAAAATTTTCTCTGGTAAGCTATGTGGAAAACGAAGGCATAATAGTGTGCTTCAGTATCATATGTGTCGTACCATTATTTTTCTTGTTTGCTGAAAGTGAGGAAAATGTGTGTCACATGTGTAATTTGATGAACATTGAACAGTAACAAGCAAAGCCTGTTTACTTGCTCTGGGGTGATATTTTATTCCACTTATGATTGTACAAAATTTAACTTTGGAAGCTGGATTAAGCATACTTTAAAAAGTCTCCATCAAGTGAGTTGTGTCTAGTCCAATCCTAGAACCCATTTCTTGTGAGTTTCCAGAAAGGATTTTTAGCCACAGCATCAAGAAAATACCATCCATATTTTTCTTAGAGTAGGAGTAGATGAAACTCAATTTTTTTCTCCTTAAAATAATTTTTAAGACATTGTCCTTGAAATCTTCACCAACTTGAGACAACTTGAGATTTTTTTTAGCATTAATATGCAGTATCCTTAACTGGTTTTGGCTAGAAAGGCTTAAAATTTGTTATAATGAGAAAGGTTGGAATTTTTCTCTTGAAATTTCAGATTCAGTATACTCTATGCTTAAAGTATATCTGCCAAACAGCCAAGATCCACTGACAGTTATAATTTTTTCAAGTTTGACACAGTTGGTCTTTTCTCTGGTGTTCCAAAAATAGGTCACTTGGTCTTTCAGCTCATAAATTTTGCCAAGCATATTTCCTTTTGAGACTCAAAGGACCTCAACATGGAACATAAGTATTTTTTGATCCACATACATATCTTCACAAAGCAAAGGAAAAAAACCTGGTGTTTCATATACTATTATTCTCATATTGATTATCTTGATAGTGGGATGAGTTCTTCTCTAAGAGAACTTGGCAGCATTTGGAAGTACATTGCTTGGGGACAAAAGGCACAGGGCATCTAAACTGATGATTTTTCTTCCTCTCCAATTTTTTTGCTAGCAATTTAGATGAGCAAACCCAATATTTCTAGACTAGGAAAAGCATATACTATAATCCTTCTCCCTAATTCTACTCCTTTGTTTAGAAAAACTTTGATAGAATCAGGAAGATAATAGATCTTTGTGGTAGTTGCTAGGGTTTGAAAAAAGAGCATTTTTTTTGATAGAATCTTTAAATGTTCAGAATAAACTAATACTTGAATAGACTCTCCCAGTGATAGAACCATACCAAGTGAACCAAAGAAAACAAAAGGTAAGGATTGATTTTTTTGCCAAACTTGAGTTATGGTATTTTCTGCTGAGTTCTCTGTTTGAAGATTGACTACAGAAATTACACAAAGAAACACCATACTGTTCTTTAATAAGGAATATTACTTCTTCCATAAAAAAAACACCATAGTGTTTGTTTCATAAGAGTTTTGGAAACATTCAGAATACAAGGTTTAATACAAGTCACCAAAGAAGTTAAGGGTTTTACATTTTGCAATTAAAGGGGCTATTTCACATAAAATTTTTACAGTCTTTGAGGATTCTTGGTTATAGGTTTTAGTAATTGCCAACTTCAAGTGTGGGTCAAATAATAGTTCAGGATTTTTTTTTTAGGACTTGTATGATTTTTATTAAAAAATTTTTATTCCAGTGCCATTCAAGAAGGTCATTTTGTACCATTGCTCTATATACCTAGGTTTGGACTATACTGAGAAATCTGGACATCATCTTTTTACAATATTTGTGACTCTTGGTATCAGTCTTATAATATTTTGGAGTTTTCTTTTTGCTAACTTTGACAGTTATGCTACTCTTCCCCCAAAGCAAAAACGCCTCATTCCCCATCACTTAACTTATAAAAACAGGAGATGGCTGATCAGAGCCTATTACTTTTACAGAGGTCTAGAATCTAAGTTGTGTGGGGGAAGAGGCTTTCTTATTCACCACTCAATCCCTTCAGCTAGAAGAGTTGATGAATCATTGCTCAGAAAATATCTGTTGAGTAAATTTCTTAAATGAATATTTGTTTAATGTCATCAGTGATGTCAAGGGTGGGCAATGGATGGTGGGGCTATTTGAGATATATGTGAGCTCCAATAAGCAGTATTTTAGGTAATTTTCCATGAATAGCTACTCATTTAGATGCATTTTAAGGTTCCTGGAGCCAGATTCAAATGGTCTTATTTTATTTATTTATTTATTTATTTTGTTTGTTTTTTAAGATTTTACTCATTTATTTATTTTAGAGAGAGAGAGAGCCTGAGGGGTGCGTGGAGGAGGGGAAGAGTAGAAGGGGAGGGAGAGGAAGAAAGGGAGAGAATTTTCAGGAGACTCCCTGCTGAGTGAGGAACCTGAGGCAGGGTTCCATCTCAGGATCCTGAGATCATGACCTGAGCCAAACCAACAGTCGGACACATAACTGACTGAGCCACCCAGGCACCTCTGATCTTATTTTTAAATCTGTATTCTAGCTTGCTTAGTCAGAATGAACCATAGCTCATGGAAAAGGAAGATGCATCATCATAAATAGCTTTCATGACACCCACCACCCCCTTTTTGATATTACAGTAGATTCAAATATTTTAATTTTTAAAACATAAAACATTATATTTCAATAAGAAATAAGCTTATCAATAAAAATACATCACACATGAATTATATTAAACATAATTAAGAAGTAATTATTAAATGTTGCATTAAGTATAGTACTTATTATGAATGTATTCTCATGCAGTTTCTTGTACACCCAAAGTTAGGAGTATTTGTTTTGATATTAATTTTATGTATTTCATATTATGAAAGCTACCTGTATTTTTAAAAAATTTTCCAAGTTTGTAGTTCTATTATTAAATATATTTCTTTGAAGAAAACATTTCCTGATTTATCTACCAGATTTACATCTGAACTTCTCAGGGGACATCTTGCTCTCTGCCTTCTCTTCCCCAGAATGCTGTTAAATGTAAGCAAAGAGAGGAGTGAGTTTGGACTTGGTGTTTACCAGTATGCCAAATGCAATTGAGGTCAAGCAGAATGACGAGTACAAGTGAAGTCTTTGTGATTTGGCAAGAAGGTGATTGTTAGATATCCATGGAAAGAACAGTTTTATAGCTAAATGAGGATGGAAACCAGATTGAAAAGCAATGATAAGATACACTTGAACCCACAGACAGTATAAAATGTAAAAATCTGACAACACCAATTGCTGCAAGGCTGGGGGGAAGCCTCAGACGTTAACAGTGGGAGAACACAACATTGAAACAACTATTTTGGAGAGGCAATTGGTACTAGCTACAGTATCTAGTGAAGATGAAAATGCACATGGCCTCAGGTCCAGATATTGTACATCTGGCTAATTACTTTAGAAGAACTTTTACCCATGCCCACAAAAAGACATGTACTAAAATGTCGACATTATATTTGGTAGTGAACATTTGGAAGCAATGTAAATGTCCATCATAAGGGAAAGATAAATAACTTGTGTCTTATTTATATGATGAATATTACTCATCAGGTGAAATGAATAAATTGAAGTTACATATCAATATGGATAAATCTCAAGTATAGAAATAATATATAAAATATATTTAATGAACAAATTTCAGAACGGAACATAAAGTGTGATATCATGTACTTAAAACACTCAAAGGAAACCTATCTATTTTTAAAACTACATATACAAGTAACAAAATGACATAGACCCATACCTATGTAGCAAAAGTATAAGCTACTAAATGGGAAGGATTCATCGTTGTAATTACTTGGTGGGGGAGAGACCTGGCAGGGGTGTTAGGTAGGAATGGGGCCAACCATAGCTGCAAAGAAAACTTCAGACGCACTTGAAATGTTTTATTTATTTTTATTTTTTAAGTCTGAATTAAATAAGACAAAGCTCTAATTAGTTAATTTAGATTGTGGATGACTTCTTATTTTACTCTTTATATTTTTGAAATATTTTACTAAAACATGAACCTGAAGATTGTTTTTCAATTTGGGGAGGCATGATTACATTTGAAGCTAGAGGGTGCAAGAAATAGGGAGACTTTTAAGACTCTGAAGAGATTGGAGATAAAACATGGGCCTCTTGAAAATGAAGCATATAGGGTCTCAGGCACAGAGAGGAGTTGACTCTCAGATCCATTCCACATTTTATGACACCCTCTATCTCCAACATATGTGTCTTGCTGATCTTTGTGCATCTGGTGCCAAGCACAGGGCCTGATAGCTTATCAGTGTTTGCAGAAAGGAAGGTTGGGAAAAATGAAAGAAGAAAAATTGGGGACTGTGAAAAAGGGAAGAAAAGAAAGAGGAAGGCAGTCAATGACAGCAAAGTAGAGTTGAAGGAGAGAGTAAATCAGAGATGAATTAAAGAAAAGACAAAAGATGTGGCATTTGTTTTGTGTAGCCAAGAAGAAGGTATGTTTTCCTGTTGAGAGTGGAAGGGCTTAAAAAAAACTCAGATTTATTTACTTTTTCAAACACTTGCATCATGTTCTCTTGGTAGTGGAGCCTAACTACATCCTTAAAACTTAAATTCAATTGTGAAGGAACAATGACAATTTGGGAAAAGTAATTGCCAGATCTACTGAATTGTAAGAGGTAACTTGCACTGGTATGTGAAAGGGAAGCAGACATAAAGGGAATTTGGGGAAGCTTCAAATAAGTCACAGAGTTGGTAAAAGGTGGTTGACTTATTGAGAAAATTGAACTGGGTTAGAAAACTCTTTAGCAATCACCTTATTTTGCATAATTATGAAGAATATGCAGCCATATGCATTGGACAACTTACATATATACAAATAGTGCTGCACCAAAAATGACTAGTGTTGCCTTGAACTATGAATCACTCTGTGTGGATAATAGTAAAGCCACATTAAAACTCCCACTAGAGCTGCCCCCAAGATCTGCAACTGGAGTCAGCCTTAACTTGATTCTTCGGTTGTATCCGTTTAATACTACTGCTGATGTTAGAGGACTAAGGGCAAGGCAGATGTTGACTATAGGTAATTGTGTTATCACACATGATAAATCATCAAATAATTCTGAGATAATTGCTCAGCCAAATAAATAACACCAAATAATTCTGATATAATTTCTCTCTGCTGGAAAACAAATCTCAGGGTTTTATGACATTATATAGAATTTCAGTGTCAAAAAAAATTGCATTGATAGGCAGTGAAATTAGTTGGGACTTTCAGATTTTCTGCATTGTATTTTCTTCATGGACTAGAAGCTCTAAAAGCACCAAGTAAATAGAATTACAATATATTAGAAATGGTGAACATCTATTAATATTCACAAAATTCAGTAGTGTGCATCTGGTACCCATTGTATATAACTTGAACCAATTTTTAGTATGTTTGTATCATGTGTTCAATCTTAAAGTATAATCATGGGATGGATTCTGGAAACACATAAAATAGTATAAATATGGAGTGGGCAACTATGGCCCTCCTGGCAGTTCCAGTCTACCACCTGCTTTTGGATGGATGTGTACTAAGAATGGTTTTTACATTTTTAAGTGGCTGAAGGAGATCTAAATAAGAATAGTATTTTATGACATAAGAAAATTGTAAGAAATACAAATTTTTGTCCATAAATAAAGCTTTATTGGAACATAGCCACACTCATTCATTTATGTATCCTCTATGGCTACTTTCACACTAACAGCCAGAGTCAAGTAGTTGTGACAAAGATCACATGGTCCACAAATTCTAAAATATTTACTCTATGGGCCTTTACAGAAGTAGTTTGCTGACCCCTGGTCTAAATATGTTATTTTGTAATTATGTAGTACTTTTCCTTCCTGAGATTGGCATAAACAACTCTTTGGGTCACTTGACAGTCTTGGGGTTTGGCTGGTCATCAACCATCACATAATCGTCTTCCCAAGGCCACAAGACAGAGAATAGACAATTATATAACAGTCATCCATGTAGGAAATAATGGCAATAATCATGTAGAATTTCCTGAGCACAGCAAGAGGAGCTATTGAAAGCATACTTCCATTAGAGGTCTTTCAGCTCTTGCTGGAAAAAAGATCTTATTTAACCAACTTGTTGAGAATGCTTTACAAGTAATATTGGTAGTCATAGACAAAGAAAATAGAGTTGGTATTTCCTTAGAACCCTGAACAGAAGTTGCTAGATGAATATTTGCTTTCTTATTCTTTATTTGGATGCCGGCTTGTATAGCTGAACTTTGTCCTGTGTATTCAGCTCTCGTTTTTTAGTGTTTAATAGCTCAATTAAAAAAAGAATTCTTACACGAAACTAGCTGTCTGTGCACAGAGTTTACTCATTTTTTGGTGCTTGTTGTTTTAATTGCCTGGCCACTTTGGCTCTGTAATGCTCTTTACTGTAAATTCTACACCCACTTGGTCTTTGTGTTTTTGTTTCAATGCGCTGAGGTTGGTGTGTGTCACTGGACATTGAACATGGGGTGAAATGTCTCCGCATACTATAAAGGAGCCATAGAACCATTAAGGACACAGGAAAAAATTCTCCTTGGGATTTGACCATGTCAGAGTAATTTCTCTGCCTTCTGAGGAAAAGTCCAGAAATGATGTTTTCCTAATAAAACTTATTTTCAATTACTGAATTTTATTGGAAATGTCTAACATTGCTATTGGCTTACCCATCTCTTTCAAACAGATGTGATTTTGTGTTTTCATAATTACTGGATTCAGAAATACCTACATGAGGTAAAGACATTTTTTTTTTTTTAATGTCATGGCTGTGGAGCTTTTGCTCCCTTTGATGGCATTGAAGGCTGTTTAGGCAGCCAGGCAACTCAGTGAAGCTCAAAAAGGCTGAAAGGCAGAATGGAAATGGCAATTTCTCTATTGCTTCTGGAGAACTTCAAGAGAAGTTTGATACCACCATGCTTGTCTCTGACACACATTTGTTCAATTTTCAGTACAAAATTTTATATTGCTCTAAAAACCATTTGTTTTGCAGTTTCCTTCTTTTCTTCCCCTATCTTTTCTCTCTTTCCTTCATCTTCTCTTCTTTCCTTATCTCTTCCTTTCCTCTACTCTTCCTCACGTGCAAAGAGCACAGTTTCCCTTCTGTTTTTTTTTTATAAATTTTTTTTTAAGATTTTATTTATTTGACAGAGAGAGAGAGAGCGAGAGCAAGAACACAAGCAAGGGGAGTAGGAGAGGGAGAAGCAGGCTTCCCGCTGAGCAGGGAGCCCGATGCGGGGCTCGATCCCAGGACCCTGGGATCATGCCCTGAGCCGAAGGCAGACGCTTAACGACTGAGCCACCCAGGCACCCCTCCCTCCTATTTTTTAATTAGATTATCATTTCCTAGATAATATGGGTCATGATTTCAGTTTCATTGTCCAAAGTGGTGTGAGTCAGATGCACTGTTACCACTCATGCAAACAGGGGAACAGTTAAAGAAATATAAGCCTGTTTTAACTCTAAGTAGAAATAATTAAGGCAAACTTCATGTATCTTATCTCTTTCTACCTCTATGTCTTCCCTCGCTTCTTTTCTTTGATGGTGCTCCATCCTACTCAGTTTTTACTTGGTTTCTTTCTCTACTCCATTCTCTCTTCTCTTTCCTCCTGGTTTCTCTCTTCCTTTTCTTGCTATAATGTAGTGATGTATTTGTTTTCTGTTGCTGTGTAATGTATTACTGCAAAGTCAGTGGCTTATAACAACACCCATTTGTAGCTCACAGGTCTATAGGTCAGTGTCCAGGTGGACTTGATTGAGTTCTCTGCTTAGAGTCTCAAAAATTTGGTTAATCTGCAGCCTCCAGACATGAGTCTGCTTCTAAGCTCATTCAAGTTGGCAGAATTTAGTGCCCTGTGATTGTAGGACTGAGGCCCCTACTTTCTCGCTGGCTGTTGGCCAATACCTCTCCCAGCTGCTGGAGGCCACTCTTGGGTCCTGTCCCCAAAGCCCATCTTTGCAATGGAGAACCTCACTTATAAGAACCCCTCTCATACTTTGAATCTGACTTTCTTTCCCACTACCAGGTGGAGAAAACTGCTCGTGTGACTAGGGTAGGTCCACATGGATAATCTCCTTGTGATTATGTCAGCTGATTGATAATCTTAATTACAACCACAAAATCCTTTTTGCCACGTGAGGTAGCAATCACAAGGCTAATGCCAGGAGGTGCAGGTTAAGGGGGTCATTTTAGAATTTTGCTTACCACAAATAACAACATTTATTTCCTTCTTGGGACAGATTGAGACATTGGTAGTGATGAAAGTTGACCCTGCCTTTTATATATGAGGAATCTCACTGATATCCTCAATAAGGTTAGTTGAATCAAATGTTATCAGATATGTGAGACTGGAATAGTGTTTTATGACTTCTGCTAAAGTGTTTTCTTTGCTATACCTTGGTGCTTTTCTTTCTTTCTTTCTTTTTAATATTTTATTCATTTATTTGACAGAGAGAGCAAGCACAAGCAGGCAGAACAGCAGGCAGAGGGAAAGGGAGAAGCGGGCTCTCTGCTGAGCAGAGAGCCCGAGGTGGGGCGGGATCCCAGGACCCTGAGATCATGACCTGAGCCGAAGGCAGATGCTTAACTGACTGAGCCAACCAGGCACCCCCTTGGTGCTTTTCTTATAAAAGTTGTAGGATGCAGGGCGCCTGGGTGGCTCAGTTGGTTAAGCGACTGCCTTCGGCTCAGGTCATGATCCTGGAGTCTCGGGATCGAGTCCCGCATCGGGCTGCCTGCTCAGCAGGGAGTCTGCTTCTCCCTCTGACCGTCCCCCCTTTCATGCTCTCTCTATCTCATTCTCTCTCTCAAATAAATAAATAAAATCTCAAAAAAAAAAGTTGTAGAATGCAGAATTCCACTTTTTTTTTCAACTTTGGAACCCCACACTGATCAAAGACAAGTAATTATTAAGGGCTGGAAGTTGGAGGAGTCTTTGAGAAGAACTTTTATTTATTCCTTTATTAAGAGTTGGTATGAGCTGAATTGTGTTCCCCCATTCAGAATGTGACTCCCACATTCCACTCAGAATGTGACCTTATTTGGAAAGAGTGTCATTGCAGATGTAATTATTAAAATGGGGTCATTCAGAAGTGGGATAGGCTCCTAATCCAACATGACTGGTTGTCTCATATATAAGAAGGGGAAATTAGGACCCAAGCATACACAAGAAGAATGCCACATGAAGAGGAAAGCAGAGGTTAGGATGCTTTCACAAGCCAAGGAATGACAAGGGTTGCCAGCAAACCTCTAGGAGCTAGGGGAGAGGCATGAAACAGATTCTCCCTCACAGAACTCAGAGGGAACCAGCTTTGCTAACACCTTGATTTTGGACTTCTACCTCCAGAACTATGGGACAATAAATTTCTGTTATTTAAGCTACCCAGTTCGTGATACTTGGTTATGGCAGCCCTAAGAAACTAATAAAAGAGTTCTTTAAAGTGATCCAAATTTTAAACCTGTAGTCTATCATATACAAAAGTTACATTTTGAGTAGGTGCCATCTGAGTTCTAACAGGTGATTGCAAAGTAGTCCAGTAAAAAAATATTTCAGAAATTAAAGATGCCTGGCTCTGGTAAAAAATATATCCTTTTTTTTTTTTTTTTTGCATTTTGAACTCTATTATGATACTATGATATTGAATAAGAAAAACATAAAAATCTGTTAACAGCTTGAAGTAAGCAACTAGGGCTCATCTTTGCACGGAGCCGTGGCTGGGGTTTGTATTTGTAATTCAAAAGCAAATATCTTGAATGCATGGGACCTTCTTAGGAGAAGTCCTAAGTTCATCAAATCACTCATTCAGCAAATATTTATCCTGCATGCGTGACTTGCAAGCTGCAGTACTGGGACATGGGGGTAGAGTGGTGAATGAGAGAGACCCAGAGCCGAGCCTCTTGAAGTTGACCGTTGAGTGAAGATTTGAAACAAATACACATTAGCAGATTTTTTAAATTACAAAATCTCTTAAATGCTAGGAAGAAAACAAAGTCTTCCATTCTTGCTCTCTTTGGTTAGAATAAATAATAAAAATTATTGCAACTCTAGCTGCAGTAATAAAATATTATAGACTGGGTAGCTTAAACAATAATCTATTTGCTTATACTTTTAGAGGCTGGAAATCTGAAGTCAAGGAGCAGCCTGGTCCAGTTCTGGCCTCCTTTTCACTGTGTGTTCACATGGCCTTTCCTTGGTGCCTGCATGCAAAGAGAGAAAGCTCTGGTGTCTCTTCCTCTTTTTATAAGGGTACCAGCTTTATCAGATTAGGGACTCACCCTTATGACCTCATTCAACTTTTATCACCTCCTCACAGACCCTATCTCCAAGTACAGATTGGGTTTTAGGGCTTCAACATAGGAATTTTGAGGGGACACAAGACACAAACATTCATTGCATAAGTCCTTCAAATTATTCCCCCAGGGAGCAACTGGGATGATCCTGTTATAATGCAAGGCAAATCATATCACCCTTCACTCAAAAACTTCCAAGGGCTTCCCATTTCAGTCAGAGTAAAAGCCAAGGAACCTGCTATGATGTCCAAGGTCCTGCTCTATCTGACCCTACTATTACTTCTCTAGTGTCATCTCTTACAACTGTCCTCCACCTTAGTCCCCTTCAGCCGCTGCAGCTCATTGCCTTCCTCAAACATTCCAGGCACTTTCCTGCCTCAGGGCCTTTGTACTTGATACTCCCTTTGCCTGGAACACTTTCTCCTTGAGTAGTCACAAGGAAACTTGCCCCTCCCCACCGACTCTCTTCTCACATGTTACCCTCTAAGTAAAACATTCCCTAGCTCCAGTATCTAAATATTTTTGATACTCATTCACTTACTTATTTTGCTCACTGTATGCTTTTCTGACTAAAATATTACCTTCATGAATGCATGCATTTTTTGATGTGCTTTGTTCACTGTTGTATCCACAGCACTTAAAACAGTTATTGGCACATACTAAGTACACAAATAAATTTGTTAGGTGAATGAAAAAATGAACAGGGTGTTGTGATAGGGAAGAGTGGATGAGATCTATCTAGGTTAATAAAGAAAGGTCTGTCTCAGGAGGGACAATAAAGTGCAAACCTGAAAAATAAGATGCCATCATGAGAAGAGTCAGAGGGAGGGCAGTCATCTGGGAGGGGGAACAGATGGGGAGTGGTGTGCTACACGAAGAGGGAAAAGTACATGCTGTGGGTTGGGAAAGGGTTTGGCATGGTTTGGGGAGTTAAAGGAGGTGAGTATTGATGAGATAATGAAGGAGATGAGGGGAAAAGGGTTTAAGATGAGGTTGCAGAGGCAGGCAGCAGCCAGCTTATAAAGCACCTTGTCCACCATACTAAGGAATTTGAACCTTTATCTTTGTGCAATGGGAAGCCACCGAAAGTTTTAGGTAGGTCCAGGGTAGGACTTGATGCAGTATTTGTAAAAACAACCCTAGTCTATGTGAAGAGAAAGGGTTGAAGTGGGCAAGAATGGTGGTAGAGAAGTATTACAGTTGTCAAGGTAAGATATGATGGTAACTTGGATTTAATGTTATCCTACCCTAGCTTTATTTACCCAATACCAATTACCTAGCTGGCTCCTGTTATGGGCATACAGCTGGAAGAGGGGCAGCAGACTGTGGGCATTCCTCTTGATTAGTTACCACTCCTTGGGTGCAGGATATTCAAAGCTTAATGACAAACATTAAGAGTTCTACAGTGTTTATCTTAATTGGAAATACTCTTCTCAATTTATTTGGTAACTTCAGTGGGTTAGGATTACTAAGGGTGAGGATTACTTTTGAATTGGCACTCCTTTCATCCCATGAATTCTATCTGTGCTGCATGATTTTCTGGAATATTGATTATGTGAGAAGAGCACAACCAATCAGATGCCCATTTTCTCCATCTGCCAAGTGGGAATGCTCCTTGTTTTCAAGGGCTATCTCCCTTTTGAGATAAAGACAACAGAGAAGATGAATAAGTCAGCAGGGACAGCTCTAGAGATGCAAGGTGATATGCAAAATTAAAAGTATTCTAAGGACTATTTAAGAACTTTTCCACTGAGACTCTCAAAGGAGTTTACCAGTTCTCCATTACTGGCCATGACTGTTCCGGCTGAGGAGAAAGATAGCTCGCAATGGTAAAGATCCCAAGGGTAACAAAGTTGAGCTCCCCAAAGTCCTTGGCCTGTTTTCCAAATTTTAATAAATATGCAATCCGATCTGCCCGTTCTAGGACAGAACTAACATTTTATTTGGATGCAATACAGCATACAATTGCAATGGTTTGACATACTCAGTTAGACAAGAGTTATCGAATTCAGCTATTGTACAGAAAATTAAGAATGGATGCTATTGCTGAATCTTAGTATCTAGATGCAATAAATCCAAGAGCAACAAGTCAAAGTGGGGAGCTCTATTAATCAGCTCATGCACAGATATAAAAATATGTGTGAGTGAAGTTTCTGAGGGCAGTAACTTGGTGTATGACAGCATTGCCAAGACCTACTGGTATATAGGCGCACAGGCCTGGGCCCAGAACACAAACCGAATGGGAGATTCTGTATTCCCCATGTTGGTTACTGTCTTTAATAATTGTTGTCCTTTCTTTTGGTGATTGCCATGCTCAAGTTTATTTTTAAGCAAGATTATTATGAGCGAGTAATTGCTAATGATTTGTAAGTTGAGCTAGGAGGCTTTAAGGAGCTCTGGCTATGCTTCGTAATTGCCCAGCTGCTATCTGCTCCATTGACAGAAAATTTGGAAAGTGGGTTGAAGAGGTCTTCAGTAACATCCCAGTAGGAACAGGGATTATTGCTGAGTTCTCATGATGGGCCACATTTCCTTTGAGAATTACACGTTTGAGAACATGGTCAATTTTCCCCTCACTTCCTCAGCTTGGCACGTTGGCCCTTGGCATATTTGTGATCTAAGCAGAATTTGCCCATAAGACACTGTGCCTCTGTCAGCAGATCTCATATCATGTATAAAGAGCTTTCGCAGGTATACAGGTGTATTTCCACCAATGTGGAAATTTTATGTAGCTACAATATAGTTTACAAACAGTGGTCTGATGGTGCCCGCGTTAGGCAACTGGAGCTAGCGTGTCTGGTGGGGCATTGGACATCGTGGTTAAAAACTCTGGAGCCTACCTGTCTGGCTTCAAATATACACTGCAGCTCTTGCTACCTCTGTGACCTTTGCCAAGTTATTTGATTCCGTGGGCCTCAGTTTCCTCATCTGTAAAATAAAGTTGATTCTGGTAACTTCCACATAGGTAGTACTTAACATCATGAAGTTGTGAGAATTGAATACATTGATTCATGTAAAGTACTTAGAAGTGTGCTGAGTGCATAGTAAGCTCTCCATAATGTTACTTTTTAGGATGTAGCATGAGGCAAAGCATGACTGGAATGAGTTCAGTGGCCCCATAAACATCATGTCAGTAGGAAAGAAAGAGTACATGTTTCCTAGAACATGTGGTGACTTTGCTCTACAAGAATTTAAAAGAGCACATACATAGTTTACTTAAATAGCTACCCAGGGCTGAAAGATTACCGGCGCATGGTATTGACATTGTGAAACATTGGTATTCTAAATTATTGCTCTTTTAGTGCTACTCGGGGACTTTTATTCTATTCAAGTGTCCCACCAAATGTGATGAGTTTTTGAAAATGTACTGAGAACAAAGATTGAGGTTAATTGCTTCATGCCTACTTTGTCTCACTATGACAAAACTCTCACATGCTCCCGCTGTTCCCTTGTTAATTCTTAATTTGGGGTTGACCCATTGATTGAGTCATTCATTCATTCAACAAACTTTTCGAATGTATAGTAATAATTATGGTTTTTATTAAGTGCAAACTCTGTGCCAAGCATTGTGAAAAGCACTTAAAAGTATATCCTACTTTGTCCTCAAAAGAATATTGGGAGGAAGGAATTACTATACCCGTTTTACAGATTAGGCTTAATGAGGTACAATATCTTATCCAAAGTCATATAACTTGTAATTGGCAAAATCTGAACTCAAAGCCAAGACTGTAAAATCAAAGCACTGTGTTAAACTGCCTCCATGTTATCAGGCCCGATGCCAGGTACTAGTGAAACAAAAATAAATGAGCCAGAGACCCCAATTTTAAGGAGATCAGTTTAGGTCAGGGACTAGTTATATATACAAAGAATGACAACACAGTGGGACAGTGTTAATGTAATGTACAGAGGGCTTTGCTCCAAATCTTTCCTTCCTCCATTATCACATCTATCCTTCTTCTTTCTTATCAAAATTTGCCTGTGTCATGTTCCATTAGGTCAGGGCTCTAATCTCAGAGAACTGGTAAATAATTGAGTATATGGCTATAATGTGTTAGAATCCTATATCCCGGATATTTTACAGAGTGCTTCTAGAGATGACATCTTATTGTAAAAGACTGACATCAGTAAGCATCTCAAGGGAAAAGCTGCGAGGTTTATGGTGGGGTAGTCTTTGAGTCATTACATCGAATCATGAGGGCTGTCATCTATGTGGCAAATGTGCATGTGGCCCCTTTATTTGTGCAAAGGAGGATTCATCACCTTCATCCCTTATCTCTTTCCCCAAGCAAAGCTTTCCTGCCTTTGTTTCTTCACTACCTAAGTTCACCTTTGAAAGAAGGGAAGACAAAAAGTCTCAATATTTCACAAAATTGGACAATCTACTTTTGGAGTCAAATCTGGCAACGTGACCAGGAAATCTTTTGGAAAAAAAAAAAAAGTTCTTGGTATTTCCTGCTTCTTTGCAGATAATGAATTCAGAAAGGATGACCTCCCCCCACCAAGCTTAAAAAAATGTTTACCTACCCTTCTGTTTTCCAATCCAAACTGGTATGATAACATTCAGGAGGTCAACATTTGAAAATGGGTTTTGAAAAAGAAAACCACCCACACTCAGAAACTATTTTCCTTCCTAGTAAATGTAATTTTAAATTTCAAAGACAGGATTTAGGTCAGTGGTTTGGGTCATTTTTTATTTTACCCAAATTGGGCCACCCTTCCCTTATTGTGCAATCCAGAGGAATCAGAAAGATGTCAGGTAATAAAAATCCAGCAAGGAAAAAAAAAAAAAGTTGGAATACATTCTGCCCAAAGTTGCATGCCCTTAAGTTTTGCTGACTTCAGCAGGATTTGTACATAAGTAACGAAGGGCAGAAACTGGTCCACTGATTTTATTATCATTGAAGAGGAGATTTTTCTGACTATAAAATGAAAAAAATATATAATTTATGATTCAGACCTAGGCTGACAGGCTGAACAAGAGATGGAAACTTACCTGCTTGTGGCTTTAAATACAAATATATGCAAGTCAGGGGAGACCAGGAGCACCCACACGTGACCGAGAAGCGTTCAGGTCCAACATGACCTTTCCATTCCTGGAGCACCCAAGGCATATGGATGTGCTTTCAGGCAGGGTCTGCAAGTGAAGTTTATTATGACATGGAGGCAAGATGAGGTGGGCTGGGCTGACTGGACAAGTGACCTTTCCAAGCTGTCAATCTTTGTTATCCTCATGTATCATTTCAGTGCAAGGCGGGAGCCAATAAGACGGGTTTTACCTCATACATAAAGCTTTAGCTTGCGAGTGCTGATGCTAAACCTGGACTAATCACCTTTGATGGTTGGAAAAATACGGATAAGGTGCAAAAATGATGTTCCTTTGAAAACCCTTTACCATTTCCCTTCTTTATTACCCCAACCTGCTGTACTCCTATTTGAACGTGTCCACTTCTTACCTCCCGCATTTGCTTGACCTTCTGATTTCATGTGAATGTGCTACTTTCCTGTACTAAATGCTCCAGTGCTGTGGTCCTCTGGCTGACTGGGGACTACATCTCACATGACTCAAGTGATTCCAATCAAATGATCTATGTATTTTTGCTGTTTGCGATGCTATTAATGTATAGACTCTCTAACAAGTTCAGCTTTAATAAGTACATTTTTAAAAATCACGCCTGTTTTCTCTTTATGTAACACTTTCTATTTAGAAGTTCATATGTTTATTCAACAAACATAACCCAGTACTTGGTACATAGTAGACATTTAATTAATGTTTGCTGAATAGATGAATGGCTTCCTATTCATAGAAGATGTTGTATTTGAACTGGATTTTGAAGGATAGGTAGAATTAAATAAGTGAACGGGGTTGGGGGGAGGATAAAGGCAGAGGTAGGAAAGTAAAAGACATGTATGTGGTGTGGACTTAATGCCTGGTACTAGATCAGTAATCAACAAATATATGTTGGGATGCCTGGGTGGCTTAGTCAGTTAAGCGGCTGCCTTTGGCTCAGGTCATGATCTCAAGGTCCTGGGATCAAGTCCCACATCAGGCTCCTTGCTCAGCAGGGAGCCTGCTTCTCCCTCTGCCTGCCGCTCCCCCCTGCTTGTACTCTCTCTCTCACAAATAAATAAATAAAATCTTTAAAAAAACCCCACAAATATATGTTGAATGAATGAATGAATGAATGAATGAATGAAAGAAAAATGGTGTTAGGCACCAAACAAATAGAAGGGTATGTAAGTTATACCCCCTTCTAGGAGCTTAGAGTCTAAGCTGTAAATGACTAATGATAAGTCATGTATTCATTCTATAAATATTTACTGAGTACCTGCTGTATTAGAGTTCCCCAGAAAAGGAGAATCGGTAGAACCTATCTCACCCTTCCTCTTGAAAGATGATAGATAGATAGATAGATAGATAGATAGATAGATAGATAGATGATAGATAGATGATAGAGGCAGAGATGGATATAAATATCTATATCCAGAGATAGATTTATTTTAAGGAATTGGCTCACAAGATTGTGAGCTCTGGCAAGTCTAAAATCGGTGAAGTAGGATAGCAGGCTGGCGATCCAGAAAAGAGTGGATACTACAGCTGGAATGCCAGTCTGAAGGCAGAATTCTTTCTTCTTAGGGGGAGGTCAAGTTTTTTTTCTCTTATGGCCTTCAGCTGATTGAATGAGGCCTACCCACATTATGAAGGCTCATCTACTTTACTCAAAAATCTACTGATTTAAATATTAATCTCATCTAAAAATGCCTTCATAGTGATATCTGAACTAGTATTTGACCAAATATCTGGTTACCATGGTTTAGCCAAGTTGAGACATAAAATTGGCCATCACATCTACTAAGTAGTGAGCATTGTTCTTGGTACTAAGCATACAGGAGTGAATGAGATAGATAAAGATCCCTGTGATTATGCAGTTTACAACACACAGATATGTAAACGTTCCATTATAACACATGATAAATATTACGGAGAAAATAAAGTAAAAAAGAGAGAAGGGCAGCAACAATTTTAAAGAATGGTGTGAGTAGGCCTCATGGAGAAGATCCCATTTCTATCAAGACTTGAAGAAGTAAGGAAGTGGCCATACAGATACCTGGGAGAGTAGTCCAGGAGAGGGAATAGCAATTGTAAACCTTCAGCAGGAGAGCGCCTAGTGTGTTTGAGGATCAGCTTTTGATCAGTGCTTTATTATACATAAAATATAAGCACAGATGTAACATAGGCAGAGCTTGCTGTTGAATTATTTTGGAAAGAGAGATTATTTCCAATAAGCCTTCTCGGAATAGACCCTAGTATCTAGTACTTAGTAGATATTAATGTTTTCTGGATAAATGAATGACACCTCATCATAGATGATGCTGTATTTGTGCTGGGTATGGAAGGGTAGCTGGACTTAAATGGTGAACTCAGGGGAAAGAACAAAATGAGCTGTAGGAAAGTACAAGGTATTTTTGAGTCATGGGCACTAGTCCAGAATGGCTGAATCATAAACAGTTTGGTGGACTGAGCATGGGGGGTATGAGGAAGACCAGCTCAAAGGGAAGGTTGTAGCCAGACCATGAAAGACCTTGCAGCTAGGCCACAGAACTTGGGTATCATTTCATAATCTAAACATCAGATTTTTAAAGGAGGAGAAAAGTGAAGTTTTGTTGTGATTTAGGAAAGTATTTGCTGAAGGATATTCTTTTAAACACTGATTCTTAGATTATTGGTAGGTATTATATGAAGAAAAAACAACTTAATTTCCAAACAAATTTGGGACATGTTAGATTAAGCAAAGTTAAACAGGTTTTTTTTCTTTTTACTGCAATACTTTAATCTTAATATGCTAAGAGGTGTTGTAAGGCTCAAAGAGACAGATGTAATAAGCTATGTTTTCCTAGTATTTTTGGTAACAGAAATACTTTGTGATAGTGTATCTAAAAGGATTAACAGATCATTGTGCACACTTCATTGGAAATCCTGTTTTAGGAAGATCATACTTATTGCGAGACTGGATTGAAGGAGTAAACGAAAGAAGAGTGTTTGGAAAGCTGATAGAATAGCCACGGGGAAGGTAATAAGAACATGAACTGGGGCTAAATGGCATTGTGAAATAGAGACTTCTCAGAGGTAGCATCACAGATCTGTCAACAGATGAGTGTATTTGATAGGGGGGTTGGGGGTTAAAAAAGAAAAAAGTAGAAAAATTGAATGTCTTAGAGCATGGGAAGCTGGTAATGTCCTTTGAGGCAAAACCCCAAAAACAGACTTAGGCTTAAGGAGAAAAAGGATAAATTTGGGAGATTTAGGAGAAACCAATTTTGTAATTCCTAAATACTGGGGTATTTTCTAGATATATTTCTGTTTTGCCATAGTTTAATTTCATTGTGGTCAGAAATTGTATTTTGTATGATTTAAATTTTTTTAAAAGATTTTTTATTTATTCCTTTGAGAGAGAGAGAGACAGAGATAGAGAGCAAGAGCACAAGCAGCGGGGAGAGGCAGAGGGAGTGGGAGAAGCAGACTCCCTGCTGAGCGGGGAGCCTGATGCTGGGCTTGATCCCAGGACTCTGGGATTATGACCTGAGCTGAAGGCAGACGGTTAACCAACTGAGCCACCCAGGCACCCCTGTATGATTTCAATTTTTAAAAAATTTGTTGAGATTCATTTTAAGGCCCAGAGTGTAAGCCTATCATGGTGAATGTTCCACACCACTAGAAAATAAAATATGTCATTCTGTTGTTGAATGGAAGAGCCTATAAATATCAGTTTGATGAAGTTAGTTGATAGTGTTGTTCAAGTCTTCTATAGCCTCTCTGATTTTCTATTGTTTTTTGAATTACTAAGAGAAGATCTTAGAAATATCCAACAACAGTTGTGGATTGGACTTTTTCTTTTAGTTCCTTAGTTTTGTGTCATGTATTTTGAAGCTCTGCTTTTGGGTGCAATCACATTTACAGTTGTTATTTCATTATGAAATGTCCCTATATATGCCTGGTAATATTCTTTGTGCTGTGGTCTTTCTGATATGACAACTGCTCTAACTTTCTTCTGATTTGTGTCTGCACGGTATATCTTTTCTCAACTTTTTACTATTTATCTGTGTATGTCTTTATAGATAAAGTAGATTCTTAAAATATAGTTGTATCTTGCTTTTTAAAAAATTCAATCTAACAATCTTTGCCTTTCAATTGGGGTATTAGACCGTTTATATTAATGTAACTACTGACATGCTTAGACTTAACATATTGTTGCTTCTCTTCTACTTGCTCCATCTATTCTTAGTTCCCCCTTTTTTGATTCAATTTTCTCTCCATTATAGGCTTATTAGCTATACCTCTTTTAAATTTTTTTCAAGATCACTCTAAGGTTGAAATATATATCTTTCACTTAAAATAGTTGACACTGAAATTATATTACACTATTTCACAGATGGTATAAGAAACTTTCAACAATTTACTTTCATTTCCTTTCTCTCTTAATTGTGAGATCGTTTCATACATTTTACTTTTACATGTTATAAATCTGGCAAAACATTGTTTTTGCTTTAGACAGTTAATTATTGTTAAAGCAATGAAAATAAGCACACTGTACCTTTCTTTTTTATTATTATTAACACATACGGGCGCCTGGGTGGCTCAGTTGTTAAGCATCTGCTTTCGGCTCAGGTCATGATCCCAGTGTCCTGGGATGGAGTCCCTCATTGGGCTCCCTGCTAAGCGGGAAGTCTGCTTCTCCCTCTCCCACTCCCTCTGCTTGTGATCCCTCTATCTCTGTGTCTCTCTCTGTCAAATAAATAAATAAAATATTTTTAAAAAAATTATAAAAAAACATATAATGTATTATTTGTTTCAGGGGTACAGGTCTGTGGTTCATCAGTCTTACACAATACGCAGCACTCACCACAACACATATCCTCCCCATCACCCAGCCACCCCATCCCTCCCACCCCCCTCCACTCCAGCAACCCTCAGTTTGTCTCCTGAGATTAAGAGTCTCTTATGGTTTGTCTCCCTCTCTGGTTTCATCTTGTTTCATTTTTCCCCTCCCTTCCCCTATGATCCTCTGTCTTGTTTCTCAAATTCCTCATATCAGTGAGATCATTTGATACTGGTCTTTCTCTGATTGACTTATTTCACTTACCTTCTAGTTCCATCCACGTCATTGCAAATGGCAAGATTTCATTTTTTGATGGCTGCATAATATTCCATTGTATATATATACCACATCTTCTTTATCCATTCATCTGTCGATGGACATCTAGGCTCTTTCCATAGTTTGGCTATTGTGGACATTGCTGCTATAAACATTGGGGTGCAGGTGCCCCTTTGGATCACTATGTTTGTATCTTTGCGTAAATACCCAGTAGTACAATTGCTGGGTTGTAGGCTCACTCTATTTTCAACTTTTTGAAGAACCTCCATACTGTTTTCCAGAGTGGCTGCACCAGCTTGCATTCCCACCGACAGTGTAGGAGTGTTCCCCTTTCTCTGCATCCTCGCCAACATCTGTCGTTTTCTGACTTGTTAATTTTAGCCATTCTGATTGGTGTGAGGTGGTATCTCATTGAGGTTTTGATTTGGATTTCCCTGATGCCGAGTGATGTTGAGTACTTTTTCATGTGTCTGTTGGCCATTTGGATGTCTTCTTTGCAGAAATGTCTCTTCATGTCTTCTGCCCATTAATATTTTTGGAATATTTTTGGAATATTTCTATTTTTTTAATTTCCTTGCTGGTTATGGGTCTGTTCAGGTTTTCAGTTTCTTCCTGGTTCAGTTTTGGTAGTTTATACATCTCTAGGAATGCATCATTTCTTCCAGATTGTCTAATTTGCTAGCATATAGTTGCTCATAATACGTTCTTATAATTGTTTATATTTCTTTGGTGTTGGTTGTGATCACTCCTCTTTCATTCCTGATTTTATTTATTTGGGTCCTTTCTCTTTTCTTTTTGATAAGTCTGGCCAGGGGTTTATCATTCTTATTAATTCTTTCAAAGAACCAGCTCCTAGTTTCGTTGATCTGTTCTACTGTTATTTTGGTTTCTATTTCATTGATTTCTGCTCTGATCTTTATTATTTCTCTTCTCCTGCTGGGTTTAGGCTTTATTTGCTGTTCATTCTCCAGCTCCTTTAGGTGTGGAGTTATGTTGTGTATTTGAGAACTTTCTTGTTTTTTTTTTTTTTTAAGATTTTATTTATTTATTTGACAGAGAGAGAGATAGTGAGAGCAGGAACACAAGCAGGGGGAGTTGGAGAGGGAGAAGCAGGCTTCCCGCCGAGCAGGGAGCCCGATGTGGGACTCGATCCCAGGACCCTGGGATCATGACCTGAGCCGAAGGCAGACGCTTAACGACTGAGCCACCCAGGTGCCCGAGACCTTTCTTGTTTCTTGAGAAAGGCTTGTATTGCTATATACTTTCCTCTTAAAACCACCTTTGCTGCATCCTAAAGATTTTGAACAGTTGTGTTTTCATTTTCATTTGTTTCCATGAATTTTTTTAATTCTTCTTTAATTTCCTGACTGACCCATTCATTCTTTAGTAGGACGCTCTTAGTCTCCATGTATTTGAATTCTTTCCAACTTTCTTCTTGTGATTGAGTTTGAGTTTCAAACATCGTGGTCCAAAAATATGCAGAGAATGATCCCATTCTTTTGGCACCAGTTGAGACCTGATTTGTGACCCAGGATGTGATCTATTCTAGAGAATGTTCCATGAGCACTGGAGAAGAATGTGTATTCTGTTGCTTTGGGATGGAATGTTCTGAATATATCTGTGAAGTCAGTCTCATCCAGTGTGTTATTTAAAGCCCTTATTTCCTTGTTGATCTTTTTCTTAGATGATCTGTCCATTTCAGTGAGGGGGGTGTTAAAGTCCCCTACTATTATTGTATTATTGTCAGTGTGTTTCTTTGGTTTTGTTATTAATTGGCTTATATAATTGGCTGCTCCCATGTTAGTGGCATAAATATTTACAATTGTTAGATTTTCTTGTTGGGAATAGACTCTTTAAGTATGATATAGTGTCCTTCCTCATCTCTTATTACAGTCTTTGGTTTAAAATGTAATTTGTCCGATATAAGGGTTGCCACCCTAGTTTTCTTTTGATGTTCATTAGCACAATAAATGGTTTTCCACCCCCCTCACTTTAAATCTGGAGGTGTCTTTAGGTCTAAAATGAGTCTCTTGCAGACAGCATATTTATGGGTCTTGCTTTTTTATCCAATCTGATACACTGTGTCTTTTGATTGGGGCATTTAGCCCATTTACATTCAGGGTAACTATTGAAAGATATGAATTTAGTGCCATTGTATTGCCTGTAAGGTTATTGTTACTGTGTATTGTCTGTGTTCCTTTCTGGTCTCTGTTACTTTTGGGCTCTCTCTTTGCTTAGAGGACCCCTTTCAATATTTCTTATAGGGCTGGTTTGGTGATTGCAAATTCTTTTAGTTTCTGTTTGTCCTGGAAGTTTTTTATCACTCCTTCTATTTTCAATGACAGCCTAGCTGGATAAAGTATTCTTGGCTCCATATATTTCTCGCTTAGTACCCTGAATATATCATGCCAGTTCTTTCTGGCCTGCCAGATCTCTGTGATAGGTCTGCTAGAACACTGTATCTTTCTTACAGAGCATCCTTTAAAAAAGCCATTTCTCTGCTCTTAATTTTTCTATGTAAGATCCATGTTTCTAAATGGTATCATACTTCTTTTTGATGGAAATTTTTCTTTAAATTTTTTGAGTACACATCTAACAATTATTTCAGCTTTAGGTTTATGAAAAAGATTTTCTTTCACTATTGAAAGAAATTTTTGTTGAATATACAATTCTGGGTCAGCAGTTTTTTGTTATTTGTTTTGTTATTATTTTGTTCCTTCCAATCTTTAAATATGTGAGTCTATTATCTTTGGGCTTGTGTAATCTCTGACAAAATATCTGGTGTAGGCCATGTCTTTGTTTCTCTCTATGTATATTCCTTTTTTCTATCTTGAGGATTTTCTCTTTATCTTTGCTTTTCATCAGTTTGACCATGATGTGTCTGTGTGTTTTTTCATGTTTATCTGGTGTGGGATTCTCTGAGCTTATCAGACCTGTGATGCATTGTCTTTCATTCGTTTGAGAAAATTGTTAGCCACTCTCTCTAAATGTTTTGATGTTCTATTCTCTTTCTCTTCTTGGAGTTTAGTAATTTCATGTTAAAACATTGCTGTTGTCTAACATTTTTTGAATGCTTTGTTTTAATCCTCTACTCTTTTTTTTTTGTCTTTATGTTGAGGTATTTATGAGACTGATGGTGTTCTTCCCATATGATGACATGGTCCGAGTCTGTTTGTCACCTTAGTCTTTGTCCCACGTGCCCATTTGACAAAGGGCCATAATAAGGAGGGAAACTGCTTATCACAATTGAAAACTAGGTCTAAATACCATAAAGAATCCTATTAAAGAATTAATTTTTTTTTTTTTAGGATCTGGTAAAGGAGAGACTGATTGAGGTGGCAAATATTAAAGGGATTTTGCCAGGCAGGCTTTTCTTTGCTTGTGGGGACTCACAGGCTGGTTGGTCCTTCCTTCAGAGTGATATAGACTTGGGACAATTTAATTGTGGGGTTATCAGCAGATAGAGGAAGTAACACACAAATATCAATCTCAGTAAAATCTCTGAGATGTGTACCTTGAGCTACTGCTATGGTTCTCATAGCTTGTGCTTGATTGAAACAGCCTATTGAATGAAGTAGAGACCCCTCTGAAGTACTTTATAGGGACAGTTATCTCAGTTAAGGAAGCAAGATCACATGCCTAGTTAACTTAACAGCTGTTGTAACAAATATGGAAGACAAACTTGCAAACACATTGATGAATCTGTTATGACTATCTTCAACTATCTTTGAGAAATTATCACAAAACTCATGGAAAAATTTAAATAATAATTATAAGAGAAAATATAAGAAATATGAAGAATAGTCCCAGGCTATTCAATGTAGGAATATGAGAAAAAAGGAAGATAAATAATAAAAAAAATATGAAGAGAATTTCCCATGAGTGAACACTTGCAAGCAATTATCAAATCAAATTCAGGCAAAATAAAAGAAAAAGAAAAAGAAACTGCACCTACACTTAACCTCAACATATTTTAAATTTGAAGAAAAAAGGGAAAAATTCCTACAAATATTAGGCAGAAGAAATAAGTCATTTATAAATTATATCCCTTTCACAATATTAAATGCTATGAGACAACATTTAGATTTTGAGGGAAAAATATGACTTAAGAATTTTATACTCACTCAACCTATTTTTCACATGCATGGCATCAAAAGGAAATTTTCAGAAATTTAATTTTGTTTTTTAAAGGCAAATTCTTTTAAATCTCTGAAGAAAAGATATCTATGCTCTGAAACAAAGCTTAGTATAAGATGGACATCTCAATTTGTTTTACTAAGCTAGGCTCAACTGAAAAAGAAAATATATGTATATTGTTTTCTTAGTAGATGCAAAAAATTATTTGGTAAAATGTTGCACCTCTTGGGGCGCCTGGGTGGCTCAGTTGGTTGGGCGACTGCCTTCGGCTCAGGTCATGATCCTGGAGTCCCGGGATCGAGTCCTGCATCGGGCTCCCTGCTCGGCAGGGAGTCTGCTTCTCCCTCTGACCCTCCTCCCTCTCATGCTCTCTGTCTCTCATTCTCTCTGTCTCAAATAAATAAATAAATAAATAAATCTTTAAAAAAAAATGTTGCACCTCTTGGTCTTAAAAATAAGAGTCTTAGTAACCTATGACAGAAGAAAACTTGCTTAAAATACTAAAATTATCAGTCTGAAATAAATAGAAAATGTGATATTTAAAGGTGAAAGGCTAGAATAATGTCAAAATCAGGAATAAAGTAAATATATCAGTTATTACTAATTTATTTAGTATTGCTTTTTAACAGATGGAATAAGATAAAAATAAATGAGTTATAAATATTAGAAAGGAGGGGAAATTATTATTTGCAAATCATATAGAAAGATAAATTTCTAAATTTCTAAACTAGCAAGAGAATTGTTGAGGTTAATGTAGAGCATGAAATCAGCCATAATACCTGGCTTGCTAAAATGTAACACGGAGGCCGCTGAGGGCAGGGAAGGTTTCGGAGAAGGGCGTAGGCCTTTGGAATGCCAAGGCCTGAGTGACCACTGTGCCATAGGAATGCTGCTAGGAGTTGCCTTCCCCAAAGCTTTCTTAGCCCAAAGAGCCGCCCCATGATCTAAGAGATGTATGCATGTCCCTTAGGCTATGTTTAGCAGAACTCGTAGAACACACAGATTAGCATATCGTATCTTTCCTGTAATCAGATCCTCCTAGCTCCAGTAAGACCCCTTGTCACACATCACGTGCTGGAGAAAGAGTGATAAGGATTTGTGATTATCCTGAAGGACCAGTAAAGGTGGTAGCAAAGAAGAGCAAAGGGTCTTCCTCTCTGAGTGTTGACCCCCTTGCCTTCTCCTCTCTTTCACGGCAAAGTTTAGAGTAACCTTTCATCCGTGGATTTTAAAATGTGAAAACATAATAGAAACAATTTCTTTAATAATCACAAAATTTGAAAATATCTAAGAATAAGGTTATTATAAAGTATGTATAACTGACAAAAAAATTCATAAGCTTTACTAAGCAACTTAAAAGAAGACCAATCAAAAGCTACTCCATTTTTGAAGGATTTAATCAGATAGGTAATTGTTTATAATATTTACTTGAAATTGGCAAGACCCAGAGCTTTATATACAGAATGACTTCAAATATTTTTTAGTTCCCGTTAGGAAACAGATGGGAGAAAACCTACCAAATGTTAACAGTGGTTATCTCTGTATAAAAGAACGTGGGCTGATTTATTGTTTGTGTGATTTTTTTTTTCTTCAACATGAATAAAATTTTTTAAAATTCAGAATAAACCAAAAATTATTTTTAAAAATGGTAATAACATCATAGCCTTATGGATATGAAAAATGTAGGAGTTAAATCAGTTTGTCAAAGTGCAATCTGTAGTCATTTGAGCAGATTTCAGCTGGAATATTTGTTTAAAAATTCTGACTCTTGCCTCTCATGTCCTACCCACCTAATCAGGCTATCTTGTATGAGAGCCCAGGAACTTGTATTTTAAACAGGCACTCCAGGTGGTTCTTTTGCACACTAGAATTTGAGAACAACCAGGTTAAAGGGCTTGCTCAACTTGTGCACAAAGAAAGCATTTTGGAGAGCAGAGAATAGAATGAAGTTGTAGGGCCTCTGTGGTTCTGCTCTTGCTGGTCAGGAATGGGTTTAAATGCAAAGCTAGAAGTCACCTGGAGGGTGAAGTGAGTCTCAGTAGTTACTAAGTCATTTGTCTTCATTCTTGCAGAGCAAAGTTCTCTACCAGGTACTCATGAGCTGGGGAGAAGTTCTTACTCTCCTGTTAGCTCTCATTGTTCTGTAAACTCGGTAAATTCCAGCTTCTGGGATGGAAGCACAGCCTGTCACATTCATCACTGTATCCCCAGCATCTAGCACAGTGCCTGGAAATATAGAGGCACAATCCATATTTGCTTAAGGAATGAGTAAATGATAAATTGACCGGCCAGGTAGATGTGAAACTCTGGTGCTCTCAAAGGAAATCACCCAGGAGTCAGGCCTGTGTTTACCTCTCCTCCCCCATCTCTTATCCTTACAACCTGATGGCAAACCCAAGATATGAGAAATCAAAAGTTGCTAATTGTTAGGAAATTTTGAGGATCTTGTATCTTAGGGACAGATGAAAAATTGTTGAAACTTGAGGTTTATAGTTCTATGGTTTTGGTTTCAGTACCTAAGAATACTCTTTTAGTTTATTTCTTGGAAAATAGAAGATTAATAAATTCTTTATGTCCTAATACCATACATGGTTCTGTATAAAGAAAAGAAAGTTCAGGTGTGTCTGGATGGCTCAGTTGGTTAAGTGTCTGACTTCAGCTCAGGTCCTGATCTCAGGGACCTGGGATAGAGCCCTAAGTCATGCTCCCTGCTCTGCAGGGCATCTCCTTGTCCCTCTGCCCCTCCCTTTCATTCTCTCTCTCTCTCAAATAAATAAAACAGAACCAGTATGATACAAGGGTGTCTGTATGTATATAGATATATATATTATTTTGTAGAACTGGCTTGGCTCACAAGATTATGGAGGCAAAGAAGTCCCACAATGTACCATCTACACACTGGAGACACAAGAAAGCCCATGGTCTAATTTATTCTGAGTCCTGAGAACTGGGGAAGCTAAGGGTATAAATCCCAGTCTGAGGGTCAGAAAAAAATGAGATGAGATGTCCCAATTCAGACAGGCAGGAAGCAAAAGGGGAAAATTACCGCTTCCTCCACCTTTTGTTCTAACCAGGCCCTCAATGGTTTGGATGATGCCCATTTGGGAGGGTAATCTGCTTTACTGAGTCTATGATTCAAATGCTAATCTCATCAGGAAACACCCTCACAGACACACTCAGAAATAATGTTTATTCTGGTAACCCCATGGCTAGTCTATCTGACACCGAAAATTAACCATCACAAGGCATTTCTCTTGGTAGGAAAGATGCTAAAAATACCTATTGTAAAGGTGCAATCATATTCCTTGTGAAGCTGAGTTGCCTCTGAACTTGAATATATTTTGTATTTCCTATTGTTGCTGTTACAAATTACTCCGAACTTAGTCGCTTAAAACACACATATTTATTACAGTTCTGCAGGTTGGAAGCGTGACACAGGTGTGATTGGGCTAAAATCAAGGTGTTGACATCACTGTATTTCTTTCTGAAGGCGCTAGGGGGGCAGTCTGTTTTCTTGCCTAGTCCAGCTTCTAAAGAGTGTTCCATGTTCCTTAGCTTGTGGTCCCTTCCTCTATCTTCAAAGCTGTTACTGACTCGGGTCCTTGGGCTCCGCAAGTAGTGGAGTCAAACGGGGCCAAGTGAGAATTTCCAGGCAAGGTTTTTATCAGGGCTTATGCTTGATTCACAAGGGAGGCAGCACAAAGGAAAGGGCCCTTCCTACCGACTCTCAGAACAAAGACCGGGAACTGTATTTAAAGAGGCTAAGGCATGAAAGGAGTGACATCTAAGCATGGAGGAGCAGGGAGAGATACAGGAAGTTGGGCCCATAGGCACAGTGGGTAAAACATGTACATGTCTCTTTAGCATATTAAATCTCCGCCCCTGGGTATAATTTTTAGTATTAAAATGAGAGAAAAAGTGGATGAAAGGTCAGCACTGGGGCCCACCTTGATGCAGACTGGTTAGGTCCAGTCTTCGCTCGTCTTTGTCGTTGAGTCCCTCCTTTGGTAAGCATCCTGCTTCTGCATTCCTGCAAGGTACGCCACTCAATAGGCATAGGGCATAGGGTTTTAGCTGTCAAGGAATGCTGGATTTCATAATCAGGGTGAGGGGATCCAAGTCCAGTCCCTCCTCTGTCTCAAAGCTAGCAACACTGCATCTCTCTGGCCATTCGTCTGTACTCTTATCTCTCTTTCTGATTCTAAACCCAGTTGAGAAAGGTTTTCCTATTTTAAATACCCATGTGATTAATTGTGCCAACAATCTAGGATAATTTCATCATCTGAAGATCCTTAAGCTTAATCATATCTGCAAAGTCCTTTTTGCCGTATAATTTACATATTCACCGGTTCCAGGGATGAGGATGTGGACATATTTTGGAAGTCATTATTCCACCTACCACAGACTCCATAGGACACCTACGTTATAAGAATGTTTTAGGATATGGGTGGGTGAAGAAATGCTGCTTTTTCCATAACAGAGTCCCACAACAGAGTCCTTTGTCCTACAACTAAATCAGACAGATGTTCATACTGCAAATGCCAGAGATTGCAAAGAATTTACTGCTTAGAGAGGAAAAGGACTGAAGGCTTTATTTATAAACATGATGCTTCATTTGGCCTAAAATGTTGAACTGAGATTCTGTTCTTGCTGTGAGGATTTGACAGAGAAATAACTGTTTTAATGTAAACCAGTGTGCTCTTTACTTCAGTTACCGAATCTGGAACCTCATTCTCTACTAAGATTATGGCATTTGAGTTGATGTTATTTGAAGTTTATGGACTTTTGGACAGTGGGGGATTGGAATCTTGAAATTTTGGCGTTAGACTTTATCATTGGAAATAAATTACTTCTGACTGTAGTATGGCAAGAAAAGATCTCTGACTGTAATATTATTGATATATATTAATGATGACCCTAAGATAAACCAGATATACAAGACTCTGAACAAGATTGCTAGAATTTAATTAAAACACAGTAAGGGGTTCAGTTGGTATATTTACACACTGTCAATTATTTGCAGAAGAACATTAATAATCTGAGAAGAGCATGACCTATATTTGTCTGAGAATGTAAATAATAAAGTCCTTTTGCCAAAAGTTAAAACTGTTTATAGCCTGTGGAGAATTTCATAGTAACTATTTTTATCCTGTCATTTCTGTGTATCTTGTATAAACATCACTCGAAGAGGATTATCTGTAAGCAGGAATTAGTTAGCATTAAAAATAAGATGTACTCATCAAGCTTTCAACAGAGATACCATTTTCCAAATTGACATGCTGTCAGGGCACTTCATGACTGCAAAGATATCATAATGAGAAAAAGGGTTTCAGGCCTAAGTGATCCAAGTGTTCTTGCTTTGTACACAAATCCCTCTTGACAAGTGGAATGAATTCCCATGTATACTTCAAGGATGTATGTGTGTGTGTTGTGTGTTTCTTTCTGCCAGTGAATAGCCAGTTTAACTATAAATCACGGAGAATGTTCTTTTATATTCCTGAATATTTAGGCAGTGGAACCAGCTGTTGATGTGGTTTATCCATCCATGATACTAGTCAAGTCAATATCTGGGACCATAAAAAGCAGGAATTAAAGGGTCCTAGATGTGTTTGCTGCCTACCGACATCCTATGGTTTTCTGAATCTCTGCCGGCTAAGTTTGGGAGTGAAAGGCCATGTAGTGTGGCGGTTAAGAGTGAGGCCCCAGGGGCGCCTGGGTGGCTCAGTTGGTTAAGCGACTGCCTTCGGCTCAGGTCATGATCCTGGAGTCCCGGGATCGAGTCCCGCATCGGGCTCCCTGCTCCGCAGGGAGTCTGCTTCTCCCTCTGACCCTCCCCCCTCTCATGTGCTTTCTCTCTCTCTCTCTCTCTCTCTCATTCTCGCTCTCTCAAATGAATAAATAAATAAATAAAATCTTAAAAAAAAAAAAAAAAAGAGTGAGGCCCCAGATCAAGAAGCCTAGTTTCAAATCCTGACTGCCACCTTCCAGTTGTGTGATGTTGAGAAAGTCATGTAACTTTAAAGGATCTCAATTCCCTCATCTATAAACATAGAGATAAAAATGGTACCTATTTCATAGGACTATGGAGAGAAGTAAATCATTTGACATATGTAGAATGCTGAGAACAATACTTGACACAAACTGAACACTGTTACCAAATTACTATTCTTGTTTGAAGTCATTTTGCCAGCAAAACATTTTTATGAAGAGTTGTGCAAACAACTTTTCAGTAAACTGAATTCTTTGTCGAAATACTTTTAGGAGAACTGGGTATTTGAAAGAAGGCATAGGAAATGCCTTGAATAGTGAAAACACTTCACCCTTAGGATATGATATCTACCATTCTTTCAGAGTGGGAGGCCATGCCTATAACTCCACAATATTTGATCAGTGGGCTATGTAATCAAGGAATAAGCCTCTCTTTCACTTCTTTTATTTACATAAGTGATACAGGGCTGGGACGAGCATGAGGCACTAGACTTAGGCATCAACCCCTCCCGCATTAATAATATGTTAATATATTTTTAAAAATTAAAAATAATGCAAAAAGTCCATGATGAACACAATATCAAAATTTTAAATAAAAACAGGATCAGCACTTCTGATTTTCCCTTTTTCCTCAACCTCAATATGGCCTGTCATGGCACTGAATAATGTACTTCTACCTTCCAGTATAAAAATCCAAATTATTCAGGAATAAATGTAACATCTATGGTTAGGATTAATGACTATGTGCTAGGTCCTATGCTAGGTGCTTTAAATGAACTGATTGCATTAATATAAGGACTCCCATTCGCATATCATTAAACTGAAATTGACTTGTGCCAAACCAAATCCTTTATATCAGTATCATACATTTTACTTCTACATATAAATCCATACTACATTATTATTAATTTTATTATAAACAGTGAATTATCTCTCAAAGAAAGAAATTTAACAAATGCAAAAAATGTTTTTTATATTTACTCACATATTTCTGGGGTTTTTCATGTTTCTGTGGATATGAATTTCTATCTGGTATCATTTTCTCTGAAAAATTTCTAGTGATCAATTCTTAAAGTTGAAATGTTGAAAGTCTTTAATGTTGAAAAAGTTTTAAATTCACCTTCAGTTTTTTTTTTTTTTAAGATTTTATTTATTTATTCCACAGAGAGAGACACAGTGAGAGAGGGAACACAAGCAGGGGCAGAGGGAGAGGGAGAACTGGACTCCCCGCTGAGCAAGGAGCCCAGTGTGGGACTTGATCACAGGACCCTGGGATCATGACCTGAGCTGAAGGCAGATGCTTAATGACTGAGCCACCCAGGCACCCAAATTCACCTTCAGTTTTGATATATATTTTTCCTGGGTGTAGAATTCTTGTTGAAAGTGTTTTGGTTTCAGTACTTTTAAAGCTGTCACTACATGGTCATCTTGCTTGCATAGTTTCTCAGAGGAAGTCTGCTGTCATTATTACCTTCAGTTTTCTATATATAATGCATTTTTCATTCAATGTTTTTAAGATTTTCTCTATTACTGGTCTCAGCAATTTAAATATGTGCACTCACTGGTTTTCTTCGTGTTTATTTTGCTTGGGGTGTGGTGAGCTTATAGGATCTATGAGTTTATAGTTTTTATTAAATTCAGAAAATATTTGCCATTATATTTTTCAAGTATTTCCCCTCTCCATTTGCATGTTAGATCATTTGATATTGTTCCACATTTATGATCCGTTCGTATTTTAGTCTTTTTTTCCTCTTTGTTTTATTTTGGATATTTTCTATTGCTCTGTCTCCAAGTTTACTGATCTTTTCTTCTGCAATGTCTAATCTATTTTCAATCACATTCAGTGCATTTGTTCATGTCAGATTTGGTTCTTTTTGCATATTCCATTTCTCTTTATCATGTTCATGTTTTTTCCCCTCTGCCTTCTTGGACCTATTTATAGTAGCTGTTTTAATATCTTTGTCTACTAATTTTGTCATATTTTTATCTCTGGATCTATTTCTATTGATAGATTTTTCTCCTAAAAATGGGTCATAGTTTCCCCCTTATTTCCATGCCTGGTAATTTTTGATGGGATGCCAACACTGTGAACTATATGTACTTGAATGATGACTTTTGTTTGGCTTTGTTCTAGTTTGCAGTTAAAGTTCTTGGAATCAGTCTCATCCTTTTAAGCCTTGCTTTTAAGTTTCATTAGGACAGACCCTATCATTAGGATAGGACAGCCTGTAGTCTAAGACTAATTTAGCCCTACTTCTAAGGTAATGCCATACTGAAGACTCAATTCCCCATGTATAAGGAGATCTTTCTAATCAGCATGGTTGGAATAGAACTATTCTCAGCCCTGTGTGAGTTTCAGGAATTGTTTACCTCTTCTTCCTTAACCCTTGGATAGTTTCCTTTCACATGCATGCACATCAGTATTCAGCCAAAAACTCAAGGGCACCCCCTCTTCAGATTTCTGGGGGCTGCTGTCTGTGTAACTCCTTCTCTGGTACTCTGCCCCACTAATTCTAGCTCTTTTAGCCTCCTTGAATTCCAATCTCTTGTCTCCTCAATTCAGAAAGACCTCTGGTTCTATTTGGGATCCCCTTTTCTGTAATGCAGCCTGGAAACTCTGTAGGCAGTAGGTGGTGTCAATCAGGGAGATCATTTTGTTTTATTTTTCTCAAGGACCACTGGCCTATGTTGCCTGTTGTATATTTGAATATCATTTTTTTCACATCCCTCCATCCCCTTCTAGTTTTTCGGTTTAAGGTAGGAGGATAAATCTAGTCTATGTTATCTCCTCATGACTGGAATTAGAAGTCCCCTTAAGGGTAGCACTATTAAATGTTAAGGACATTGTATGTATTATGTAATCATCACAGTCTTTACCTTCTCATTGATTAGAGTCAGACAAATAATGCCGAGGAATGGTATAGCATAGAGGTTAAGAACATCACTCAACAGCTAGCACCATGATTTCAAATATTGGTGTTTTCAATAATTAGCCATTTGAAACTGTATTTGTTTCAACATCAGTAAAATAATATCACCTAATTCATACAGCTATCATATAGACTATACTTAATACATGTCAGGGGCTTATAACAGTGCCTGGGAAATACTAATTTCTCCGTAAATGTTATTATTTCCAAAGTCACATGGCCTATGGTAGAGCTTCTAAAATGGGGTCTCCATTGCTCTTCAGTTCATGTGCTTTCCTCTATTTCATTCTCCTTCTGAAGAGTTAAGCTTATGAATGTGCTGTTACCAAGAGAGCTGATGGAATCTGGTAAGCAAGTCTTAATAGACTTTCATTAAAGTCTCTGCATTGAATATATTATTTTAGGTTCCCAACTATTCAAATAGTCGAACTAGCTGTTTATAATGTAAAGTTACCCCAAGTGATAAGTCAATTTAGGGCTGGTGACTCAGGTCTGGAAATATAAAAATTGAAGCTAAAGGGCCCCAGCTATCTCTGATACCTATAGGAGGCCAGTACTTTGGTAACTTGGCAAGCAAATGGTGCAAATATCTTTGATATATCATTTTTTTCTCCTCTTCCACATCAGGCCCCTCTTTTGCCATATACCCACACTGTACTAAAGCAACTGGTAGCCCTTACAAATATTTTGGATGGTGCTCTTGCCTACATCACTATGCCCATGAGGCTAGGTTGTTTCTGTAATTTCCTTTCAGGTTCAAAAAATGTATGAAGGACTATTTCAATGAAAGATTAATCTGTTTCATCACCACAGTGGTGTGTTTCTGCTTAGCTGTCTTGAGAACATAGTGAAAAAGACATTGGATCTTTTCTCTTTATTCAAAGAAGAGAGAGGGAGAGAAAGCAAGGGGATAGACAAATGGGGGCGGGGAGAGAAAGAGAGAAAGTGCAAATGAACAATGAAATAAAATTATTGAATAGAAACTTCCATTATATCTAAATGTTTATGGGAGACGGAAAATATTCAGTGTATCTCAAAGAGATTTTACCTTAAACTTATTTGGTAAGACTAAACGTATTTAGTAAACTCAGTGTTGGAAACTCCTGTAAAATCTTCCAGTGTCCTAAAGAAAGTAAATAATTAGAGGATTGATGAGCTGCCGCCCTTCCTTTTTCACCAGCTGATCTGCATTGTTAAGCTATTAAAATAGTATCTGTTCATACCAACAAGGCCTTCTTTTCTCAGAATTCATCTCAATTGATGTGGCTTTCCTATCAAAAGGAAAATTCTTTTAAGGCCAATCTTTTTTTTTTTTTTTTAATAATCTGGGGTCACTTCAGGCCTTTAAGGTTTTAGTGGGTTTAATTTTTTTTTTTAATTTCTGCATTTTTTTTGTGTCTCTGTCATTTCCCTTTATGATTACATCTGAATGGAATTTCTTCACTTTAATTATAAGTCACTAGTGTTCTTTACAACTTGCTCCCCAAGTGATGAGGAGCAGCTGGTGCTTCCATGAGGTAGGGAAGCACCGAGATGGCCTCTCTCTCCTGTGCTGAGAAGTCCTGTTAGGAATGTACCATGTTTAAATATAAGTTCCTCTGTTTGTTTATCTGCAATTGCATGACTGACCTTCACTAAGTGGAACCTGATGAAAGAGAAGGGAAACTCTCATCACCATCCATTCTTTTGTTTTCTTGGCCCACTGAGTACATTTTCCCAAGTTTCTGGCATTTCATTTTAAAATTTATTTGGAACATTTTTTTCTGTTGCATATTTAAAAACAAATGCATTATAAGCTCATTTGGGTTTTGCAAGCAAAACTTTGCAAAAATGGTTAACTGTATAAGAATATTTTGTATTCTTATAACGATATTCCTTTTGGAATGGTAGAAATGATAGTTTTTAAAGCAATCAAAACTGTAATTTTGAGTGAAAAGTGTACTCCATAAGGATCAGTGGACAATGAAGGGTCTTCTACTGGAACATGGTACATTATTAGCCATTTAGCCTTGATTGTTTTAATTCCCTCATGACCCATTCGGAAGTGAAGTAATTCATTTTCCATACACCAATTGATAACTCATGCAGATGGAGGGAGCCAAACAAATTGAAGCAAAATGTCAAATTATGTAATGTTACCCCCATCACTCCTGAGAACATGACAAGCTACATACAGTCATTGCCCCATTCTCAAGGGTGTACTTCTCTACACATTTGAAGTAGATGTCATTAAGTTATAAATGTCATTATATAGACCCATGAAAGATTGGTTAAAACTTGGAGTACATTCTAGAGGAAGGGTTTACTGTGTTTCCATAGTCTTTCTTGTAGGGCTTATCTTGATTTTATAGATGGGTATAAACACAGAGAAGTTTGAGCAAATAGATGCAGAAAATAAAATATTTTGTAACTGTCGGTTTCAATCTGATAAAGAAAGTTGCAGTGTTGAATGTCTATTTCCCTACTGATGTTTTGCATTAATTTAGGATAGTGGGAGGAGAAGCCTCACATTGCCCAAATGCCCAATTTTATGTAGTGTTTATAACAGCAGTGTACAACCTTGTTTGGGTGTTGGAATACCTGTGGAATGTAAAAAAAAAAAAAAAGTACAAATGTCTAAGCCCTGCCCAAGACCTACTAAAAACAAATTAGGTGGAGGTCAGACCTGGGGATTTGATTTCTTTCAAAAGCTCCACAAGTGATTCTGATTGAGAACAGTGCACTCAAAACTTTTTTTCAGTTTTTATTTTGGGCAGCTTTACCTTTGTATCCATACACTATAGAATTATCAGAATAGTTCAAATAATAATCTATTTAAAAGATCCTGGACTATCCAGATAGAATTTTAGAAATAGAAATTTCTTAAAAATCTGGTTTGAGAATGACATGCCGTTCAGTGAGAACATCTTTTCTTCTCTCTCTTTCTTCAATTTTTTACTCTAAAAAAAAAACAGTCACTGCCACCTGTCTTTATTGAGGCTCTGCTCTGTCAAGCACCATGCTGGCTCTTTTCTTTCAAAATCTCAATCTTTACATTTGTCCTACAGTAAATATAACTGTGTCCACTATAGAGATGAGCCAGTTTGGGCAAAGACACATAGCAAAAGCCAGAATTTAAATTAATGCCTATCTGATTTCAAAACTTGTTCTTTTGGGGGCACCTGAGTGGCTCTGTCAGTTAAGCATCTGACTCTTGGTTTCGGCTCAGGTCATGATCTCAGGGTCCTGAGATAAAGTCCCTTGTCGGGCTCCATGCTCAGCAAGGAGTCTGCTTGGGATGCTTTCCCCCTCCCTCTCTTTCCCCCTCTACTCCTCTCCCACAAACTCACACATGCTCTCTCTCCTCTCTCTCTCTTTCTCAAATAAATAAATCTTTATTTAAAAAAACTTGTTCTTTTTTATGCCACCCACCCTCTCTCCTTTCTTTTTCCTTTCGGCGCCTGTGTCCTTTAATTCTTGTTTTCTTTAACATCCCATACCATCATATCTGGAAAATGAGGGAGAAGGGTGCATATGTCCCACAAAAGTTCTTGGTAATGATGAGTACCTCAGTATTCATGTAAACCTTTCCACTTGGAGAAGTTCCCGTAGTCCCTGGTTTGACAAACCTTAGTCTGGTATCCTTTGACTAATGGAAATATTTATATTTTTGACTGCTTCATTTTAAAGAATGTCCTGGGATTTGCTCAAGAGAATATAAAAACCTGCTGTCCCTGTTTCCATTTCCAGACCCAGACATGACCCTACTACATTAAAGCATCTGCTTTTGATTTTACATCTTTCTATCTTAAGGGCCATCTTTCTGAACTAAGGTTTAAAGTAGCTCAATAAGCAGCAAGTGTGAGATGAAGGTAATGAGGGAAGTGGTTCTGGTTAAAAAGTGGCAGAAATTACAGAACTATCTATGTAACCTGAGCTTTGGTGTAGTCATCTATATTCATGGCGTCCCATTTACACTTGCCATGGGCTCTGGTGCATCTAGCTGCTCATCCACCTGTGTTTCTCAAGTACAGCAGAAGAATTGCAACGTGACTTATCCCTTTCTCCTCTAATCTACTTATGTTTCTCTCTAGGTGGGGCAAGGGGAAAAAGCACTATGGCTAAAAACTACTATGCGAAATAAGAAAAGAACTAAAAAAATGATACGAGTTATGGAGAAAAGCTTTGACCTTTTCTGAAATGGAGCTGAAATGGACATTTACTTAAGTCAGATTCTGCATGATATTTTATAGTATTTGTCTAGAAACTATAGAGGCAACTAGTTCTAGATTCAGGGAACACAGAGATAAACAACCTGATCAACTTCAGAACTGAAGAAGTTGACCAGTCTGTCAAGGATTGAATACTCCTGCCTATCAGATATTTTGCACATAATCAGTTCATGCTTAACAAGTATTTGTTAATGGAGTATGCAACCAAAGAAGACTAAAAGGAGACAATCCAGTTGATAACTGGAAGCCACAGTGCAGTTATGTGGAGTCAGAAATGTCCATTTCTACCCTGAAGACCATGTGTAACCCTGGGCAAGTGAAATAGCATTCCTGAGGTTCTGCTCTTGCCTCTATAAAATGAGATTCATGAAATAAACAGTGGAGTATTATTCAGCCATAAGGAATGAAATCTTGCCATTTGCAACAACAGGGATGGAGCTAGAGAGTATTTTGCTAAGTGAAATAAGTCAGAAAAAGGCAAATACCATATGATTTCACATAGGTGGAATTTAAGAAACAAAACAGAGGAGCAAAGGGGAAAAAATAGGCAAACCAAGAAACAGCCTCTTAACTATAGAGAACAAACTGATGGTTACCAGAGAGGAAGTGAGGGGGGGGATGGGTTGTATAGGTGAGGGAGATTAAGGAGTGCACTTGTGATGAGCACTGGGTGATTCAAATAAAAATTTAAAATAAATAAAATGAGGTTTATGACATCTAACTCACAGATTGTTACGAGGATTAATTGAAATGCTGTATGTGAAAAGTACTTTGTAAATTATAGACTATGAGTAGTTAATCAAGGAAATAGGAGAATCCCAACATCACAGATTTGGAGCGTGGATTCAATTAAAGCTTTGGTAGAGAGTCATGAAAGGGATATTAGTAGGTGTAAAGCTCCACAGACTACGTATGTTTTGACCTAAAAGCTATTGCTGTTGTTGAAGACAAAAACTTTGGTTGAAGGTAGATAATTGATTTAGAGCAAGGACCGTGTCTTGCTAATACTTACAGTTGCGATTCTAGCAGGGTCTGCCCTGGAGTAGATGTTTAATACATGTTAAAAGGGATAGGTGAATGGATGAACAGATGAGTATGTGGCTACTTAGCTCTGGTTCATTTTTAGGTTCAGAAATGGAAAAGCAGTTTTTAGCTCAGTCTAATACAGTTTCAAAAGAAAACCAATATCATGACTAATAAATATTTTGGTAAGCCTGTAGTGTTTTACCTCACTTTCTAGAAAGACAGGTGGTGGCATGAAATACTGCTGAGAAAACAGTGCTTATCCTGTGTGATTGGAAACCACATTTTCTGAATTAATATTGTTGTCAGCCAATGAGATCAAGCCGACTGTTAACTGATTGTTAAAGCAAAAAAGAGGTATAAAAACAATGCCATCAACCTGTTTTCTCACATGCCACAGGGTGCTGCCTGCTGGCAATGGGAACCAATATACTTATTGGGCATTGGGGTGGAAAGGAGGGAGTGATCTTTGCTGGGAAGGCAGCTTTATACAGAATTAGGGGCAATTATGAATGAGACATTACAGTAAGTTCCAAGACTTATTTGAACCTATCAGAACTTCAAAAGCACCAATGTGGTATATCTCATGATTTGTGTGCTCATTTTGATAAGCTTGACTTTTGTGCCCTTGCATTTTGCCCATTAATATTTTGCACAAATAATTGTGTGTATTTATAGATACACAGCCAAGCTCTTGGTGAATCCAACCAAGTTGCTTTTCTGTTGCACAAACTTGTTTTGATAGTTTGAAATACCCCATAAGGAAGCAAGATTAAAAAAAAAAATTGACCCCTGGGGGCTAACAAGATAGACATGAAGGTTTATGAAAACAATCCAGTTCCTGTTATTGTTCTCATGAGGAAACTTTCTTGGGATATGTGAATGCATCAAGTTTAAGCCTGCTCAAAAGAAATAGGAGCAGATTTAGACAAAGAGGCACAGTTATCAGGCCTATCTATGTCCATGGGGCAACACACGTCAAAGAAGGATGCTTCCTGATGATTGGACAGCCAGTCTCCAGTAATAAAATCATAATTATAGTGCCTAATGTGTAAAGGACAGAGAGACCTGGGATTATGGACAGTAAAGGATGACTGCGGGCAAATAGATATTACCCACATTAGTGTGTCTCGGTTCAATAGGTAAAGATCCATTCCCTTCCTTTTCCCATCTTGAAGACCTTAAAGAATCCTTAGGGTACCTGGAGCAAATAGGTGATCCAGTGGTATTATTAGGTGAAAATTGGTATAGAGAACTTTTCCACTATTTATTTTTCAAGAAATATTTATTGAGCAGACACTATGTGCAGTGTTATTCTAGGTGCTTGGGTAACAGTAATGAACACAACAAAATCCCTGCCCATATAGAGCTTACATTCTGGTGGAGAGGACCAATGGTGACCAATCAACCACATGAACACATATATTATAATGCCAGATAGGGGTAAGTATGGTGAAAAAATATAAAGTAGGCTAAAAAGATAGAGTTGACCTATCACAGATTGGGATAGCTATGTTAGAGGAAGTGGTCAAGGAAGGCTTCTCTGAGTTGAGGCTGCAGGAGAGAGCTTAATAAAATGAGGGAACAAGTCATATGATGGTCTAGATGTGTATTATAAGAGGATGGAGCAGCAAGTTTGGAAGCCTGGAGGTGTTTAAGCTTAGATTTTTAGAGAAGCAGAAAGGAAGTGAGTGTGCTTTAATTTGGAAGGTTCACAGGGAAAAGAATGAAACTGGAGAAACAGGCAGGCAGCAAGAGATCCAGGGAGCCCTGTGTAGGTCATGGTTAGAATTTAGGTATCATTCTAAATGTGCTGAGAAATTATCAAAGGGGTTTGAGCAAGTGAGCAATATGATCTCATTTGTATTTTAAATTTGTCTTTCTGCTGCCATGTAGAGAATAAACTTCTTGGGGCAGTCATGGTGTGGAAGCAGGACCAATTATCCCTTCTCATGATCTCTAGCCTACAAAGAATATGAACTCCTCAAGGGCAGAGAGTACATCTTTACATATTGTTCCCAGTGCTTTGCCTTATCCTGGCATAATAATAATAGATGGTTGGTCCTCATGAAGGGTGAACTGGATTCCTTATGTTTTGTAGAGTTTTCTAAGTGATTTCCTGGGATCATGGGAACATAATTATAATAATGACCATATAGAACTTGCAGTGAGATATTGGGGGAGCTGTGAGAGTGTCGCATGAAAGGGGGACAAGAAGTATGAGTCATGGAGGTTTGGCTTGAGACCGAAGAACAAGACTACGTGGGGCAGCTGGTCAATTTGTTGTCATGACTTGAAAGGCACTTTGCAAATTTAAACTATGGAAGCATTAAATTTTTTCTTCCTTCTTGTCAGTATAAAATGTATTTGATAAGGTCAGAGAGTGTTGGATAAGAAGTAGGTCTTTCTTCTTTGCTGGGCTCCTCTGGAGACTTGTCTTGACCTGTGTCCATAAAATCACCCTTTCCTAGCTAAATAAAAGAAATCTGTGCAAGCCTCCTCATAATTTTGACTTGTGGGTGTCAGACAAGTCTGTGAGCTCTCGCCCTTATTACAAACACCATCTCCAGAGGAGGCAAATGTTCTTAATTTTTACAGTCATGATCCAGTCATGCTTTGAGATCATCTGAGAAGTGCTGTAGAAGCACAAAGCATTATTACTATCATTAAGGCAGTAATGACTATGATTATAATGCAGTTAGGGGAGCCGAGGAGGAATGGTAGTTAAGGGTGAGTAAGCTTTACCCCCCGTATATCTAAGTAGGATTTGCTGTATCAAAAACCTGTGTGTGTGTGTGTGTGTGTGTGTGTGTGTGTGTGGTAGGCATAGAAAGGCAGATGATATTGAGATATCATTACCGGAGGATATGTATTGACATCCATTTTAGTGAAATTGGGTTCAGAAAACATTCCATTCCATTCTACTTAAAACCTAGAGGACAGCTTTGCTTTGTTTCAGTAATAATGTGTTGGTGTAAAATGTGATTTCCTTGCATATCACTTGGGAAGTGATGGTGATCTCAGAAGCTCTGGATGTAGCAGGAGGTTGTGATATAAAGCGTTTACTTCAGATATTACTCTAACTGCTCTGGGGAACAAAGGGAAGATGCAGCAGAAAGTCTATACTTTGGCATCTTTGTCATTTACTGTTTTCCCCCCCCCATTTTTTCCTTGATCTCCATTTTTGGGAATCTGTGATTCTAAAGACCTAACATTTACTCATTCAATAAACATTTATGAAGTATCTATTAAATGCCATGCCTGGTGTTAGCTTGTGGGATTAATGGGATGAATATGATTTGTTCCTTGCCTTAAATGTTTAGTGAGAGAGTCAGACAAGAATATCAATGGGTTTAATGTGTTAAATATAAGCTCTTCCATTGCCTGAGCACCATGATCAAATCTGCACCTTGGATATCTCCCTCTGGGGTCAGTGTGTAGGATGGATTTAAGCAAGGTGAATTGGCAGCAGGGAGAGCTTGATCAAGGTCATTTCAGAAATATAGGTGAGAGATAATTGCCTAACTGTTAGGTTCTTAAAAGTTTTTCAACTCTGAAACCCCAAAATTTGGCATTATTTATTATGAGACCAAGTGAAGGGAAGGACTGGTCTGTAGGATTCAGAAGTTCGTGTGGTTAGACTACTTAGTTCCTCGATGTTGCCCTGGTTATGAGTGGAAGTGGACAGTGATTGTTTCACAAGAGCGGGAAATGCCTGGATGTTTCCTCTGCATTGGAAAGGTTCTGTGCAATTGAGGAATTGACTTAGAAATGTTTTGTGAGAAGTTCTCACAGAGGGCTAGAGTTGCATGTGATATTTTGGACATGGTCCTAAAGTTTGCCTAAAAGAGCATGCACAATGATAATGACCAAAATTATTACTCCTTTTCTATCAGAGTGGATTGCCAATGGAAATTTCAGAGGCCCTGTTTCAGAATCTGAGAATTATTCTAGTGCAGAGAAAGAAAAGGAATGTGGTCACTGATACTACATCTGCCTTGATCGGGTAGATGTAGTGGGTTTTGGGGCAAGATCCCTGGTCATTTATTTCAGGCATAGGGTTCAACAAGTAAACAAACTCATAGGGCTATACAAGTTGTACTCTGTAAATTCTTCCCTATCCTGAGAGAGCCATAAAACCCATGTCTTTTAAGATTATAAAGAAGCTAATTATTTTATATTTGTAATTTGAAAAGACCGAATTTGCCTTTGTATCACTGGGAAAACTATAATCACTATGAATTAATGATGCAGAGTATGTTTACAGGGATCATGTTTTACCCACTTAGAGATCAAACAGCTTTGGGGGGACTTCTGGCACTTTGTTTGTATGCAAGTATTTGCTGTTAATTACAAAAGAGGCTTAATTGAAGTCAATCTAACTTCACACCAGACCTGAGTACTGGAGTATGGTGACCAGGTATTTTCTATTCCCTCTGCAAGTGTGGTAAAATGAATGACTTTAAATTTAACCAGGAAAGATAAAGTCAGCAAGCCTTGGTCTTAGTACAAGTAATACAACAAACAACAGTAGAAGACTGAGATCAAATCAAGAGAAAAATTTCGATGGCCATTGCAGGGTGACCTGAAAGAGCCAGGCTCAGTGTTGCCGATCCCTTCCTAAGAGTTTTGAAACACAGGGCACCTGGGTGGCTCAGTTGGTTAAGCAACTGCCTTCAGCTCGGGTCGTGATCCTGGAGTCCCAGGATTGAGTCCCAGGATTGAGTCCCACATCGGGCTCCCTGCTCAATGGGGAGTCTGCTTCTCCCTCTGACCCTCTCCCCTCTCATGCTCTCTCTCACTCTCTCCCTCTCAAATAAATAAATAAAATCTTAAAAAAAAAAAGAGTTTTGAAACATAAGTCTTTTAGGGATGCTTTCAGGTATGGTGAAGGGACTGGATAAGCTCTTTAAGTTCTGTATTAACAATATTATATTTTATTGGAAATTACCTTTGAAGCATTTGCAGAAGTGTGGACTATTTTTGAATTTAAAGGTGATACTTACTTATTGCCCCTAACTAAGAAAAGGCTTTCCAACTTCATTGTCAGAAAGCATCTTTACCAGAACAGAAATAACATGGGTTGCATATGGACACACTCCATGATATGAAATCACTCCCTCCTATAGCTAAGTAAGCAATTTTCTTTTTATATCTTCAGAATAAGCTGAAGTGGTCCCCCATGGAAACATGTAAGTGTAATTCGCTTGATATTTATTAATACCTTCTCATTATGATAGGTGTCATGCTAAATGTTTTCATGTGCATGATCTCATTGCATCATATTTTATTAAATAAAGAAATAGATATAAGGACTGGTGATTTTTTTTTTTTTCAGAGACACAGAGCTAAAATGTGGCAGAGAACAAAGTTCCTGAGTTTGAGGTTCGAGGTTCTTTCTTGTGCATCTTTGGTCATCTGGTCTCAGTGATGTACTGTTGATAACTCCCTGGCTGTCAGGCTGAGCCCCAGACAACAGCTCTATCCCACCTACCACCTCCTTCAACCCCCTCTAAGTTATCCCCCAAACTAAGCTCTGGCCTACTCATTGAAAGTTTCCATGTCTGACTTTAATTCTTCAGCTGTTATCTCCATCCATACCTAGTGTTGAGACCAGAACTTCTGGATCCACTTTTACCTTCATAAATTTTGGTTTCAGAGGTCTTCTTAATTCTACACTGCTACGATGTAAAGAAGCATGCTATAGCATATCTGGTAGTTCTAACTCCCAGATGTATATCAAATCTGTCAAATTTCCTCCATTACCACATTTTCCATCCTAACTCAAGCCACCATCTTGAAAGAGACAAAAGTTTGGACTGTGGTAAAAGTATTCTCATACTTTATTATTCAGAGTGTGGTCCGTGGACCAGTAGCATCTGCATCACTTGGGAGCTTGTTAGAAATGCAGAATCTCATGTCCCACCCTGGACTTGGAGAGTCAGAATCTGCATTTTAACCAGATCACCAGATATTCCCGTGTACTTTAAAGTTAGAGAATCAGTGCTCTAACAGACCTCCCCAAACTCTCTTCACCTCCTCCATTACATTCTTCCCCTGTATCCAGTGTGATCTTTAAAAAACGTAAATATGTTTATACCATTTTGCAACTTGAAGATCCTTAATGGCTTCCCATCTCATTTATTATAAAGCCCCAACTCTTCACAATAACCTACAAAGTCCTATAAGATCTGATTCTTACTGACTACCAGGCACACTGATTTCCCTTTCCTTTCAGTTCTTACAACACACCAGCCTTGGTTTTACCTGTAGGACTTGACTCATTGTTTCTGTTACTCTGAACACTCCCCTTCTGCTCTTGACATGATCTTAATTTTCTTAAGCTTTCATTTCAGCTTAAACATCACCTCTTGGAGAAACTGTACCTGGCCACTCTAAGGAGGTTCCTCCAGTTTTACTCTGTTATAACCATACTGGTTTCTCTCAGAGCATATATCTCAATTTGTCATTATATTATCTATTTATTTCTCTAACAATTGTCCATTTCCTCTCTTTGACCACATAAGGGTAAAACCCATGACTACTTCCCTAGTTCTTAACACAGTGAATAGAGAAGGTACTCTATAAATATTTGTTCAACAAATGAATAAATCATACTGTTGTTTTGTTTCTTGTTGAATTTTTTCAAGAATATATAATCAAAGAGAAATTGTTAGTGTTTAAAATTCTTGCAATTGTTGCTAGTTTTTTTTTTTTTTGTCATTTTACCCAAATTATGCTGTCAGCTATACAGATTCTGGAAGGTTTTCCTAATATCAACTTTGAACATTATCAGCATAGAGATTTTTGTCTCCAAGCAATCTGCAAATGTGAGCTAGTTCTCATTTACCTACTGTATCTAACAAATATTGTCCTTATATCAAATATCCAGCCATCTTCTTAATGGAAACCAGAAAATGTTGTCTACAAGTATAATTGCTTTGGTCCAGAGTTGATGAGGAAACATATTGAACAAATATTCTTTTTTCTTTTCTTTTCTTTCTTCAGAGGGTGCTGTAAAGGATGTAGGGGTAATGGGTTCAAGGGCTGTTGTCTTGAAATATTAGGCTGCAACTGTTGGTTAACCCAGGGTCAGAAAAAGAAAACTCCCTTGTGATGTATCATTGCACAATTGAATAAAGCACATGTGTAATAGAGACTTATATCTTTCCCCGAAACATCTGGCATTACTCATCATGAGAAGCAGGTGCCTAGGTTGGACGGACCACATGTCTGTTCCAGGATGACACATTTCTGTTGTTTCTGGGTTGCATTTGAATTTTCTTTGGCTCTTGTCAATGCAAGAATGTTAATGAACAAAATGATAGTGCAGAGAAAGATTGCCTAAGAATGAGGGTAAACAAGGTAGCTGCTGCCTCTAGCATGATAAGGTTCTAGGTTGCAGAAAATTAGTAAGCCATTCTGTGATTGACAGCCCATGACAGTCCAGATGTAATGCTTGTATACTTGCTGTGACAAGTTGAGTAACAGCTTCCATGGATGGGACTTGTCTCCAAAAGGAGTGTTTGCCTGCTAGCTAGCCAAAGTCTTTGTTAGGTGTTAGCCAACCATGGGTCAGGGTGTCATAAAAGTTTACTGAGTTGAACCCTTTTCCCTCACATAAACTATTGTGTTTCATAGGATGAAGGCTTGTGAAAGTACTGGAACAAAGTTTACAAATGTACAATACTTTAGCCAGGGTACATCTTGTCAAACTTACTAAGAGAACATGGTGAAGTCACCTGTCCTGTTGTGCTGTTCTCCCTTGTTTTACTCTAGCGTGGTATTAAATCATCGATTGTTAGATTTCCAGGATGAAAACCATCTGGTTATTCAGGTCCATGCACACTGCTTGTATTGTGATCTCTCTGAATCCCATGCAGAGTTTGGCAGGAAATTAAAATTTGAGGTTCTAATAATGGCAGTGTTTCTCAAGGTGTGGTGTGCTGATTATCTGTTTCAGAATTACCTGGCATGCTTCAGGAAAGTATAGATTTCTGGGACGGGCCCTACTGATCTACTGAATCAAGGTCTCTGACATAAAGATTAAAAGTCTATGTAGTCAACAAATGTTCCAGACCATCCTTATGAATTCTAAAGTTAGAGAATTACTAGCTTCTGTTGAAATTAAGTGTGCTATTTTAAAATTATCTTCTAATAGGCTTTCAATAGAATTGGGGGTTCAAATAATTGACTTTAAAAATAAGAGTGTCATGGATCAGCAATAACCCTACAATGCATTCTTGGCTTGTCAGATTTGACACTAATTAAAATTATCCTAAAGTTAACCCTTAGAAATATGTGTCTGAGTCCTGCTCAATAGTGACTCTTTATAGATCAGAGACTTATTTTCAGGGATGGTTTACCTGGTTTGGGGTGCATGCATGTGTGTGTGTATGTGTGTTAGTGTATTTGTGCATGTGTGCATGTGAGTGTAAGAAGAAAGGGGAGTTAATTGGGTGCCTGTTGTGTCTGAGGACTTTAGATCACCCCTTCTTATCCCAGGTCAAATACTTATGGAATACTAAGAGGAACTCATCTTTTTTTCTTTAGTGAAATGATTTTATGAGATTTTCTTTTTTTTTTTTTTTAAGATTTCATTTATTTATTTGAAAGAGAGAGAGCACACAAGAGGGAGAGAGTGAACATGAGCGGGGAGAGGGGCAGAGGGAGAGGGAGAAGCAGACTCCCTGCCAAGTAGGGAGCTCGATGTGGGGCTCAATCCCAGGACCCTGGGATCATGACCTGAGCTGAAGGCAGATGCCCAACGAACTGAGCCACCCAGGTGCCTCTATTTTGTCTTTTTCTTTTGCAAGTGAATAGATATTGACTATATAAGCTATTCTCATGACTCTTGTTTGTTTGTTTTAATCTATAGTGCAAAGATGCAAAAAAAAATCCTTAAAAACCAGTCAGGGTGTTTTTAGTCTTCACTGCTAGACATAATTTCTTAGAAATGTTTATTGAACAGTGATATACAAACAGAAAACACAAACTGAGCATCACATTTAACCAGCATTGAGATCAAGCAAGAGAACCTCACTGATACCCCAGAAATCCCATTTGTCCCTAGTTTCAGTCACTAAAACTTTCCAAGAAAAACCATTTTCCTGATGGCTAGAAGTAATTTTATTTCTCAAAAATATCTAATCATTTTGCTTTTTTTTTCTGTAAATATTAATCTTGCTGCACATATTGGAATCTTTAGTATCTTGCTGATATATATTAATCCAATCTGAACTTTCCTGACTATGTGCTTTTTTAAAAAAACTCTTTTGTTAATTTATAATTCTAAAATTTTTCTTTCATTAAGTGACAGTCTCTACATTCAACTTGAATCATTTGTTTGCTCCATGTTTTGTTTCTAACCTGGAATGTACATATTAAAATTTCAGGGTGGTATTAGTTGCGTAGTTAATATCATTTATGGAACACTTCAGGCAATTGCTTGAACTACATTAGTTTAAAACAGGTAAGTGGGGGCGCCTGGGTGGCTCAGTTGGTTAAGCAACTGCCTTCGGCTCAGGTCATGATCCTGGAGTCCCAGGATCGAGTCCCAGGATCGAGTCCCAGGATCGAGTCCCGCATCGGGCTCCCTGCTCGGCAGGGAGCCTGCTTCTCCCTCTGACCCTCCCCCCTCTCATGCTCTCTCTCTCAAATAAATAAATTAATTAATTAAATAAAAATAAAACAGGTAAGTGGTTGATATTTTTTTCCATTTTTATCTACTGGGAAAACTTGATCAACAAGCAAACCAATTGGTTGGATATAATAGATTCAGTGCAATAATTCATTGGAACTAGGAATAATTCATTAAGAATTGATATTTGGTGTATTAGGGAACTACAAATAAAAAAGCATATAGCGCTCCTAGGGACTGCACATGATTTTCCTTTTTAGTCATAAATCAGACTGGTATTCTCAGCAATAGCAAGCCTATTGTCTATAGGATAAAAAGAAAGGTATTATGGGAATGTGCAAAGAGTACTGTACTTGGGGTCTGAAACCTTGTTGCGTGACCAAAGGCAAGTCATATATTCTCAGTAAGAGCCAGTTTCTAAATCTATGGAATGAGGATGATAATATTTTCCTTGAAAAGTTGTGGTGAGAAGTAAATAAGATTAATGTTTCTAACCATCTAAGAAAATGCCTGGACATAGTCTTTGCTCAATCAATGTGGCTTTCCTCTCTTTCCGCATGTTAAAATGGGAGGCCTGTTCTATTAGAAATAAGAACGCACTATACTATATCCTTTTCCATACTTTTTCTATTTATTTATTTCTTATTCTAAAACAAATGCATGCTAATTAGATAAAAATTTGGAGATAGAGTTATGTCGATGAACTCCCCTAAACCCCACACTCTCAGAGACAGCCACAGTAAATATTGGTTTCAAACATCTCACTTACCACTGTATTTTCTTAGTACCCCTCCGAATGCTCTGTATATAGTAGGTCTATCAGCATGTCAGGAATTGAACTTTTCCCAAAAAGATATGAAAGTTGTAAATCCTTTATGACTATTCATTATTGGCTTAGTATGAAACCCAGCAGACCTTCTTGTCAACCTGCTATTTTTCTCAATCCTCAAGGACAGATACTTGTCCTGTTAACTTGTCAAATAGCTCTAGGGACTGAGATTACACTATCTCTTTTTATAAGAGGGTAGGTTTACAGGGCAGATGTTAATAAAATAAATCATTTAAAATTATTTTATTAGACTTTCATTGAATTTTAAAATTAAAGCTGGTTTTTCTTTTCTTTTTAAAGGAGTACAGCAAGGGGAAGAACTGAATCAGGAATCCCAGGAGCTGAGTTGTAGCTCCTGCTCCTTCATTCATTTGTTTCCCTGCCTTGGGATCTAGGTAAGTGCAACTTCAGTTACCTTGTAAAGCAAAGGAAATAATGTCTGCCCTGCTTTTCCTTTTATGCCGTGATTGTGGAAATCAATTGTGATAATGTATGTGGTGATGTGTTTCATGTAATAAAGTGCTATAAACCTTTGTGTTGACATGGTATTAATAGGAAAAATAGTGTGCATAACATTAACATAAATATTTCTTTTGGGCTATATGTGCAAACAACAGAATTTACTTTATTTTGATTTTACTTCACAAAGTGGTTATACCTAGGTCCTTAATCATTGTGGATGAGTGTATAGAGGCTGGGAGCAATACCTAGAAGTACAAAATTACCCAACTGCCTAGAACTTTTGTGGATTATCATGTCACCTCTGTACTAAGTTCCAGTCTCGAAATTCAGAACACAGAATTAGAAAAAGAGACAATAATACATTTTCCAGCCCTCATCTTACTCAGGAATAGAATTCTGTTTATATTACCATTTTTGCTCTTTATAATTGATACAACATGATGATAGTAACTGTTATCCAAAGCATTAAATGGGCTACTTAGCATTTGGGAAAAAATAGCATTAACCATTAAATATTATAATCTTGCATCCCTTAGACATGTTGTAACATTTCTGTGTCTTTGTGCAGAAAGAATCTACATTTTGAGGTTAGAACAAGCTGGTTTTGAACCGTTGCTCCACGTGACTGGGGGGTAAGTTGTCATCCCTTCTGAATCTCTACTTCATTTGAATTCGATGAAATAGTGTATATAGTGTCCCCAGGACAGTGCATGGCACATTTTCGGCATTTTGTAAGTGTTAGTTCCCTTTTCCTTCTCATCACGACACCAAAATGTTTACTTATTTTAACAGATATGAATGTTTGATAATTTAGAATAACATGAAAAATTTACTCCACTTATTTTTCCTACGCATAGTGTAAAAATCCATGCTTTTATCTGCATGGATTAAGAAGCAAAGGATTATATTTGCAAACAAGATGTTTTATTGGGAATTTGTTTACCTTGCCTAATGCAAACATAAGCTACAATTGGATTAATGACTTAAATGTGCAACTAAAGTCACACAGGGTAATAGGAGAAAGTATAGGAGGATATTTTAATCATCTCAGATTGGAATAGGTTTCCCTTTACGTGAGAGCAACTCAGGGATCATAAGAGAAAAATATGTCATATTTCATTACACTAAAATTTACGACTTAGGGCAAACAAACAAACAAACAAACCTATAAAACAAAGGGTAAACTGTGGAAATTTATTTAAAATTCAGAAGCAAAGGCTCATATCCTTAATATCCTCAAGGGCCTTTCTAAAGAGCTCCTACAAATCAATAAAAAAAGATAAACAACTTAGTACAGTAAGCAAAGGTCATGAAAGGGCGTATGTTTAGGTAACTGCTTCTTTCCACCTAAAGAAGAGTTACCTTGGTAGTCTTGAGTTCAAGTCCTGAAAACTCATTAAACCATTAATATATTAAACCATTTTTATAAATGAATGGGAAGACAGTGGTCCTATATTTTGACATTGTGATCAGCTCTGTTTGGAATGAATGAGATTTCTTTTTTTTTTTTTTTAAAGATTTTATTTATTTATTTGAGAGAGAGAATGAGACAGAGAGCATGAGAGAGGGGAGGGTCAGAGGGAGAAGCAGACTCCCCGCTGAGCAGGGAGCCCGATGCGGGACTCGATCTTGGTACTCCAGGATCATGACCTGAGCCGAAGGCAGCCGCTTAACCGACTGAGCCACCCAGGCGCCCCGAATGAATGAGATTTCTTGACTGAAACCTCTAAGTTTCCTGAAAAAAATGCTGTTTAAATTTTAGGTTTTTAAAGGGGTGATCTTTCTAAACATGTCTCTTTACTTTGTCTTCTTTCTCAGAGCATTAAAGAACATATACTTAACACTTTCTTGATGGCTTTATTCATCATCATGAGCATTGATTATCCTGTGCTATAATGTAGTGCAATGAGCTTAGGAAGAGCTCTTTACTCCTGTGCTCATTAGGTTAAGATTGCCATGCGGTTTGAATTCTTAGGGAGATATCAACACTAGCAATAAAAGGCAATCCTATAAATTACAGTTACTGTTGAAAATTCCCTAGGGAGTTTCCCCTGTGGAGATCGATATGTAATCAGTCTCTCAAGAATTCCAGAATAGCCCATTTTTTTTTGGCATTGGAAAGGTTTGCTTTTACTCAGAGGCTCAGATAAGGTAGTTGGTTCACAATGTGGTATCAGGTTCTATGAAAAAATATCTGCATTTAAACTCTAGGGCACTTGCTTTGTGTTTATACTTTACATCAATGTGCTGATTACATTTTCATACCTATTCTGTGAAATACCCATTTTATAGGTGAGTCAATGGAGGCTTTGAAATATGAAATTCCTCACCAACTAATACATGGGAGAGACTGTGATTTTGAATTAGATTAATAGAATTGTGTGTAAAGTAAAAATAAGAGGGCTCTAAGTGAGAGTCCAATAAACTTTTCACTGAATGAAATATGGAAGCTTTAGGTATGAGCTTTGGAAGTAAGTGCATACTAGCTGTTCAGAGAGATGACCATCTTCTGTTCATCATGAGCATTCTGCCTAGGTGAGGTATTACTTTGCAGAAATGATAACTAAAGTATGAGGTGCCATAGTTTATAAAGATATGTTTTTGATCATGTATGTGGCTTGCCACACTGTATTATATAAAACACATTGTGATTGAGCAATGAATTTCATCTTCTCCTGGGTATCTCGCATTTCACACCTCTATACGTCATTGTCCTCATGAATTTTTCATTGTGCCTCAGAGTTGGGTAATAGAGTTGAGCATATCAGGGATGGAAGCTTTCCTGGAAGGGATGTCTATAATCAGCTGATGAACTGAATACAATTGGCTATGCATGATGTAACTCCTACCATATACACCCCACAGGAAAACCCTGAGTAAGGGAAAACAAACTCACCACGGCATGTTTACTTTCTATTTGTGATTGCACAGTCTTGGTTTCCAGTACTCTGGAATCAAAAATGGTGATGTGAATAGCAAGAGTTAAGGTGAGGCTTTGAGAAACAGGAAATTTTATATAAACCTTCCTTGTAATGATTGTGATTAAATTACCTACTGTTCTTCTGTTTTTTCTAAGAAGATATTAACTAAAGAATCATTTTCCAAACCTATTTCAAGCAGTTAACTCTAATTCTTGCCCAAATGTTTGAGATTTTATGACATTGAAACTTTTTCCTATTCTCTTTTCATTGTTCTCAGCGAGAATCCCTTGCAATACTCTTAGGATACGTCTCTGGTGTCTTTTTTTTTTTTTTTAAAGATTTTATTTATTTATTTGACAGAGAGAGAGACAGCAAAAGAGGGAACACAAGCAGGGGGATTGGGAGAAGGAGAAGCAGGCTTCTGGCTGAGCAGGGAGCCCGATGCGGGGCTCGATCCCAGGACCCTGGGAGCATGACCTGAGCTGAAGGCGAACGCTTAACGACTGAGCCACCCAGGCGCCCCTCTGGTGTCTTTTTAAGTCATGATTCCCCTCCACTCCACTCCCCTCCCCCCACATAGCTGCTCCACAGGAAGAGCCAGCTTGAACACATTTGTTAAATTATACATTTTATCTATCTATATTTTATTCTTTTATTAAGCCCCTGTTGCTACAGAACTTCCTGTTTCTAATGTTTGAGCTGCCATGAATTACTCCTTTTTTTTTTTTTCAACTTCTGAGTTTGAAATTACTCTAATTTCTTTGTTTTGTAAATTCATGTGGATTGGCAGCTCCACTTTTAGCTCTTCCCACCGCACCTTCCCTTTTGCCTGAGAGAATGTTGCTGGTAGTGGCCACACTTTGGAAATGGTGGCTAATACCATTCACAGGCTGGTGACTTAGGGCTCTTGCATAACCCCTTCAGGCCTACTGTCTTGTCTACAAAATGCAGATGATAATAATAAAATACCTTGTGTAATCAATGTGAAGATTAAACAAATGATGCATATAATGTTCTTGGCAAATTGTCTTGTGTGAGAGAAATGTTATGATTGTCATCATCTCATTTCTTGGAAGTTCTTTTGTATTTGTAACTTCATCTACACTTTGCAGTTCACATTCACTTGGTAATACATGTAATATATGTTAAGTTGTCTTGATTTCAGTTTTCCTACTCATTCAGATTGCTCCTTACCTACCTAGCTACCACCCTATTTTTCTCCTTTCAGCAGACATTGTGTGAAGGAATGTTCTATATTTTCAGCTCTGGGTTCAAAATTTTAGAAGCTGTCAGCTCTGAAAACACTGTGGTACCCCCACCCCCAGTACCCATCCATATATAAATCAAAGTAAAGTTGTATTTTTTGAAATAATACAAAATCCTATAATAATAATAACCTCTAGTTTACAGATGAAAAATATGAGCTTTAAATGATGAAATTAAAAGCAATTTTGCATGTTATAGTTATGAATTTCTGAGTCAGTTCACTATACTTGAACTTTTTACTTTTTCAGAGGAGTAACTGTTGAGCTATTAGTCTCTGCATTAAATAAGTCAGCCTTGTTAAGCCAGTTGCCATTTCTTTGGCACACACAATCACACACATATACACACTGTCAGTAAGCAAGAATTCTTGTCCCCTCAAAGGTCCTTCTAGCAGGACTAAGAATCAGACCAATTAATAGGAGAAAATAAAATTTAATAGCATATGCATGGGGAATCCACAAAGACATGGAAATTCCAAAGATAGTCAGGCAAAATGAGGTATATATGTCATCCTGAATTAAGGAGAAAGAGGTAGGGGTCTGGGAATTCAGAAGAATGCAATTCACAGGGCAATAAGAAGAGCTGATGTTCAGTAATTAGATGTTACCTTGCCTTGCAAATGGGTCACTTACATAAAAATTAACTTTGCTAATAACCCTTATTCTGAGGAAGATGCCCAATTTAGATTCTGCTTTGTAGTTAAGGGAGGGGCAAAAGTTTTTCTTGAACCTGCAGGGTCTACATTGCCTTCAGCTCAAAATAATGTTCATGCCAAAGTGACCCATCTTGGCCTTGGCCCCTACAACACATACTACTCTGTGTTTGTGTGTGTTTATATAGTTATATAGTTAACTATCCTATATAGCTAATATACACAGTTACATAGAGTCATGATATTGTTCAAAGTGCATAGGTCTGGAGGGAGATTATAAGACAGCTGTTACATCTGTCATTTGCTAATAGGTTTTTGTGTAGGTTTCTTAACATCTATGAGTCTCCTTTCCTGGTCTGTGAAAATGGGATCATAACAATATTTGCTTCTCAATGTTACTGTGAAGATTGGGGAAGATTAGGTAGGCGACACCATTTGAGAAGTTATTTAGCACTACATAACTTAAGTGAATTAAATTTAAAAAATGGCATACTTTCTTTGTCCCATTAAATCATTAAGATGTGAGTATGAAGTAATTGTTACCTACCTATCTGTGCTGTTCCTGGCTGCTTACGGAGCAAACTGTCTCTTTATCACTAATGTGTGAACACCAAGATGAAAGTCTTGTTTCATGCAAGGGAAAGGCCAAGGGGCAGATGTGAACATTGATATCTACTTCATAGACTTCTTGGGAGGTTTAAATTCCTTATTTTTAAAGTGTTCACCAGACTGCCAAGTGCACAGGAAATGCTAAATAAATGTGGTGTTGCTGATTTTTATTGGTGCACATCTTTGGAAGCAGGGTCCATTCTGATTTTTGGCCAAAGTCAGACTCGAGGTTCAGGATTTGAAATAAGTGAGGGTGAGAGTGAGATTGAGGTGAGGACATCTAGAATGAACATGGAGACAGGCAGAGTTTATGTAGAGAATAGCATCAGTCCACATAATGTTCATGAACAGTGATTCTGGATAAATTTTTATGGACACTGATTCTGGAGAGCCAAGTTTATTTCAGAAAATACTATAATTTCTCATTGCCTTTATGGAGGATGAGTGATGTAAATCAGAAGGCCTTTATTTTTCTGCATGTCAAGGGGATTGAGTGCAATTTGGAGGTAGTCCCTGAGGCAGAGCTGAAAATTTCAGCATTCTGAAGGGAGATGTGCTTGAAGATTCTGAGAATTTAGGGTGGAAAGAGAAGAATAAGCAAGGTTGGCTAGCATGTGGAGAAAGAGGCGAGACAGAAAAAAAAAAGTCTTGGTAGTAATTTGGAAAAGAAAAGAAACATCTAATGGAAGCCTTTAAAGGCTTTGGAGAGATGTGTAATTTAAATCTCCTCCTCCATCTTTGCTACAAAATCTTCAGTAAAATCTACACTGCTCCTGAGTACTTTGGTGTAGATGGATTCTTTAGAAGAACTGTGAGATAACAGGGGTACCCCTGACACAGAGATAGCACAGAGCTGGTGCATTTGAGAACATCTGGGCCACACTCTGCTTTTTCTGTCCCTTTTACCCTGACATTTATTGTTCTTGGAGGCTTCTATTATGCAGAATAAGCTTCTTTTTTGTAGCTTTTTAAATATCCAGATTTGAATTCACCTTCAAGTTAGGCTCTGTTCCCTGGAACCCCCAATTCTACTTTAAATCGCCTGAGAACATGCGTACTATTTTGTTGTGAGGGTTTAGATGTATATAGTTCCAGGGATTAGGAGGCAAGATCATGGTGATGGTGGTATTGAGAATAGCATTAGTTGCTGCTGGCTATAGAGAAAAGCATAATGTAATGGAATAATGAAAAAAGGTCCATGTAATTTTTGAATTAGATCCACTTGAAGTTGAATCAAGTTTCTGTCATTGTCTGCAATGTGACCTCAATCAACTTATATAACTTCTCTAAAATTTAGGTGTTCTCATCCATAAGCCCTTTCTTCACAGGGTTGCAAGTTTGTTACCCACAAAAACAGGTAATAGTAGTAGAATGGCAACAGGGCTGAAAGAGTCTAGTAGAAATCATCATTGCCTATTAAACCAAAAGATAATTTTTTTCTTGGTTTTAATATTCCTCTCTGCTAAATATTTTGTAGAACACAATTAGTACTATGATATACCAAAAGAAAGATGCACTTTGATAAATGTTTTCTCTTTCATAAGAAAGCAATTGTAATAGTCAACCAAGTCTTCAGGTATTCTTTATTTTAATTGTAAATAATCTGGTAAGTTTCTAAACATTCAGATTCATAGTAATAATTAATATTGACTGCCTATGTATAAAACTCAATTAAACAAATTATCATTATTAAACTACTGAGAGGATAAACAACTTGATTTTTTGGGGCACAACCTTTTCGATACTGGTAAATTAAACATTTCCAAAACCAATTATATATATCACCAAATAGAAATGGGGATATGCTACATTTGCAAATGTATTCTTATCTTAAAATTTGTATTATTCAATTAGCACATGAACTTAAAGTATATTAAAGGGGAGGACTACTGAACCATTTATTAGACAAAAAGTATGAAATTACTTATTCTCCCAAGCCAGTTTCAAATGTCTAGTGCATCTGGAGCTAGGAAATGCCAACCAATTTGAAAGGAAATAATCACAATCTCTTTGCCAATATTTTCTGTCTTAATAGAATTAAGGATTATGGCTAATATCTTTCCTTTGGCTGTTGCTGGGCAAAAATTTACCTCCTATAAATCTTTCTTATATAACAAGCATAGTGGTACTTAGGAAATATAATGGATAATAATGGCTGTTTTGTAGAAATATCTTTATTAAAGAAAATGGTAGTTCCAGTATTTAAACATTTATGGAATAACTAAGGGGGTTTAGAGGGGAGGTTATTTTTAAGTTTCTTAATCATGATACTTGTAGAGCATTGCGAATATTGTTCAGCTTTGTTTCTATTAAAGGGATAATCAAAAGCTAAGCATAACTAGTAATCTCTTGAGCAACCAATATGCAATCATTTGGTAAAAAAAAAAGAGAGACATTAGAAGGCTTATACAATAAAGAATTTTTTCCAAGTAAATTTAAAATTTTAAAATCACTTTAATAGGGACTAGTTGATAATTAATAGAATCCATTACTAAGAGTGGATGGCCTGATCTAGTACTTTAACAAGCATATTTATTCATCTTCAAAGCCAGGGGAAAATGCTTTTGAAACTAGGTCAAAGGGAGAAGTGGTTTTTCTTGGGCTATTATATAATCTAATATTGCTTGACTTCTATACTATAGGGTAACAGGCGGCAACAACGATATCGTGATTTGTTTACATTTCAAAGAAACACATGAAAGACTTTATTTCATTCTGCAGAGTTGAGAACTTTTGTGATTCCTCTACAGTTGATTTTAGGGCTTTATAAAGATCTTAACAATAGATTTTGTGATTTTTTTTTCAGGTCTTATCTAAAGCAATCTAATTTCATAATCTTCATCTCCATTTCTATTTCCACTTGTACCCCTATCTCTATCTGTATCTCTGTCTATATAATTCAGTCTATAAAATTACAACACTATAGTAAGATACATTTTAAAATCTGGGTGATATAGCTATGTCTTCCCATGTTTTAATAAATATCAGTTTAGGTTATTTCAGTTTCATGTGCCTAAACTAATAAAGCTACTTTCATGTTTATGCTTGATGTTAGCAGATGCACTTGGCATTTATGGATCATGGCTGATGCTGAATAGCTGCAGATGAACTGTTTCTTTCTCAGTCTTGACACTTCTTATTAAAGTCTAAGAAAATTCTGATTATTTTAGGAGATACGATGAAAGTCATTAACATTATCTCACCTGGGGAAAGAAAGCTGTTTGAGAATCTTCTAGGATAGAATCTTGAAAAATACTGGCCAGTTAGTCTCCATCTATTCTGAAAAATAGTTTTAAAGCAAGAAGATTTTTGTTAATGTCTAAGGAAGAAATTCCTAAGAATAAGGATTTCAAACAGTGACATGACTTACCAAACATAAGCCTGGCATTTTTTTCCCCCTCTCATCCATAGAGAAAAAAGTAATCCACGGGAGCCACTGTGGACATAATGGTTAGAGGTAGAGGACTTCCCTGGAATCCAATGAATCAATCAGATACTTTTTTTTCCCCTCAGTAAATCTTTTTTTTTTTTTTATTGGGAAAGTTCAGTATGGACTAAATTTTAAATTAGTTTTAATGTGTGTATGTTAGTCATTTCATGATAAGAAGCAACTTCTGTGAAATAGACCAGTTGAAATGACAACCTTTGCTAGTTTTAGACAAACTTAGGAAGTTGATAGAGTTATTCTTGGTATTTTCTTTCTTTTACTTCCTCTTTCATAAATCCTATCTCTTTCTGGTAGGCAGCATGGTGTAGTAAGAAAGTATTGGACCTGAAAATGAAATCCAGTTTCCCATATAGCAGTTGTTTATCTGGTCCCAGTTGCTGAACCCGAGTCTCTACTTCCTCATTTCCAAGATTATCAGTCCTGCTTTATGGAGCTGATATGAGCATAACATGACACTTCACAGAATACTTGAAACAGAAGAAATGTTTTCTTTCTTTCCCTCTTAAGATCTCTCCTCTCACAAAAGAAAGTAGTATATCTAAACCATCCTAAGATGTTACTGTCTTAATAAGTTACTCTCTTCCAGGAATATTTGAGTTTAGAAATAGCCTGTGTAGAATTTTAAATAATGTATCATAAGTGAGGAAGGGAGACATTTAAGAGTACAAGGACACTCTCAGTTCCCTCAAATAATGCTACGGAAGTGATCACATACATCATTTACATATAATTCTGGCCAAATTGCTCATGGTATCAGCTAGTTGGCCAAGGATGTTTGGCTTCATGACTTTGATGTGAAGACCATTTATATGACATTTTAAAATGATGACATGCTATGAAATATTATTCAGTCCTTAAAAAGGTACACAATTCTAACACATGCAACAAGATGGATGAGTCTTGTTGAAGTGAAGTAAGTCAGACACAAAAGGACAAATTTCGTAATCTTCATCTCCATTTCTATTTCCACTTGTACCCCTAAGCTAAGTGAAGTAAGTCAGACACAAAAGGACAAATTTGGTATGATTACAATTATATGAGATACCTAGAATAGTCAAATTCATAGGGATAGAATAGTAGTTTTCAGGGCTGGGGGAAAAGGGAAATGGAAAGTTACAGTTTAATGGACAAGAGAGTTTAAGTTTGGGATGGTGAAAAAATTCTGGAGATAGGTAGTGGTGATGATTGCATAACAATGTGAATGTACTTAATGCCACTGAACTGTACACTTAAAAATGGTTAAATTCAGTTAATTTTGCATTATGTATCTATGCCACAATAACAAAGGTAAAATTCTTAATACAAAATAATGATATAATGTAAATGCTGAAAAGTACACGGATTCAAAAACAATGTAACAGGCTGGGAAAAAATATTTGAAAAGGACTGTTACCACAATATACAAAGGACTCTTATTTTTTTTTAAAGAGTTTATTCATTTATTTGAGAGAGAGAGAGCTTGAGCAGGGCGGAGGGGTGGGATGGGCAGACGGAGAGCAAGAAACAGACTCCCTGTTGAGCAGGGAGCCCGATCCCAGATCTCAGGACCCTGAGATCATGACCTGAGCCGAAGGCAGACACTTTACCAACTGAGTCACCCAGGCGCCCCTAAAAAGAACTCTTAAAACTCAAGAATAAGAGAATGAACAGTTCAATTAAAAAAAAAATGAGCCAGGGTGCCTGGGTGGCTCAGTTGGTTAGGCGACTGCCTTTGGCTCAGGTCATGATCCTGGAGTCCCGGGATCGAGTCCCACGTCGGGCTCCCTGCTCAGCGAGGAGCCTGCTTCTCCCTCTGACCCTCCCCCCTCTCATGTACTCTCTCTCATTCTCGCTCTCTCAAATAAATAAATAAATCTTAAAAAAAAAAAAAAACAACAAAAAACCATTTCTTAAAAAAAAAAAAATGGGCCAAAGACTTTGAAAGACATCTCACCAAAGAAGAAATACAGATGACAAATAGCATATGAAAAGATGCTCCACATAATATGTCATTAGGGGCATGCAAATTAAAACAAAAATGAGATATCACTACACCCCTATTAGAATGGTCAAAATCCAGAACTCTGACACCAAATGTTAGCAAGGATGTGGATCAACAAGAGCTCTCATTCTTTGCTGGTGTGTATGCAAAGTGGTACAGCCACTATGAAAGACAATTTGACCATTTCTTATAAAGATAAAACTACTCTTGCCATATGATCCAGCAACCATGCTTTTTGGTATTTACTCAAAGGAGCTGAAAACTTATATCCACACAAAAACCAGGACATGGATGCATAGAGTAGCTATATTCTTTTTTTTTTTTTAAAGATTTTATTTATTTATTCATGAGAGACACAGAGAGAGAGAGGCAGAGAGAGAAGCAGGCTCCCAAGGAACAGAGAGCCCGACGCGGGACTCGATCCCAGGACCCTGGGATCATGACCTGAACCGAAGGCAGACGCTTAACCATCTGAGCCACCCAGGCGCCCTAGAGTAGCTATATTCTTAATTGCCAAAACTTAGAAGAAACGAAGATGTCCTTCAGTAGGTGAATGGATAAATTGTATTAAACCTAGACAATGGAATATTATTCAGTGCTGCAAAGAAATGAGCTGTCGAGCCACGAAAAGGCAGAGACCCCTTAACCAAAAGTGAACCCTAATGTAAAGTATGGACTTGGGATAATAACAATATGTCAGTGTAGGTTCATCAATTATAACAAATTTACCACTCTGGTGAGGGATGTTAATAGGGGAGGCTCTGCAGGGGGATATGTGGGGTCAGGGATTGTATGGTAAATCTCTGTACCTTCCCCTCAATTTTTCTGTGAAACTAAAACTGCTCTAAAAAAATGTCTATTTTAAAAAATGTACACAGAGCATGATTAAATAGCTTGGTGGATTTTAATAAACTTGAACTTAATTTTTGTAACCAACACTCAAATCAAGAAATAGAACAATACTGGCATACCAGGAACCCCCGTGTAGCTCTTTCTAACCACCTGCCATGACTAACCACTATCTCAACTTCTAACAATATAGATTAGATTCCCCCCTCTTTTTTTTTTTTTTTTTTAACTGGATACAAATGGAATAATACAGTATATACTCTTGTATCTGGCTTCTTTCACTAACCTGTTTTGTTTGTAAGAGACCATCGATATAGTTGCCTGTAGTTGTAGATTGTTTATTTTCATTGTCACATAGTATTTCATTGTGCAAATATCCTGTAATTTATTGATTCACTCCACTACTGATGTATTTTTGAGAAGTATCTTGTTTTGGACAATTATGAAGTGTGCTTCTATGAATATTGTACTGCATTTTTTTTGTGAACATATGGTACATTTCTGTTGAGTTTATACCTGGGAGTAGAATTGCTAAGTCATAAGGTATGTAGATATTGTTAAGCAATTTTCCAAAGTGGTTGTATCCATTTACACACCACGAGCAGTGCATGTGAGTTCTGATTTGCTCTTTATCCTTAACTTGCCTCACCAATTTTGTTTTTTTCTATCTTTTTATTTTAGCTCTTCTGGAGGGTAGCCATATAAATTCATATCATTTTTAAAATGACTTCTTAATTGCCTCTATTATACATACCTAGATGTCTCTGCTTTTGGTTAAGTTGATGCTCTGGTTAAAAAACCAACAAACTCCTTTCATTCTTTTACCTTACATCTAAATTCTTATTTCACATCATCTATTCATAAATAAAACAGTGGATTTTTGGTCTAGGTTCTACTTTTGTTTTCTTGGCAAACACTTCAAAAGGCAACTGTAGCATCAAGATTCCAGTGTCCTGGTATGAATAAATTAAAACAGTTGTCTCTGCAGAGTTAAAAATCTGGCTAAATGCTTTTGAAATATTTTGACAACTGTTCTGTTGTAAATAATTTGGGCAGCCTGTTTTTATAGAGAACAGAAATCAAAATAGTCTGAGATCTCAAATGGGTATAATTACTGATATTGACTAATAAAAGTTAATTATTTAGGAGTATCCAGGATATGTAGAAAAATTGGGCCTTTTACCTAGCAGCTAAATAGGAATGACATTAAATCATACTCAGATTAATTGAGACATAGTCATAGAAATATTAAATTTGAGTCATATGTATATTTAATTAAAGTACATTGATATAAAATATTAATTTCAGGTATACAACATAGTGATTCAACAATTATAAACATTATGAAATGCTCACCATGATAATGGTAGTCATCATCTGTCACCATCCAAAGATATTATAGTATTATTAACTGTATTCCCTATGGTGAACTTTTCATCTCCATGACTTACTTGTTTTATAATTGGAAGTTTGTACTACTTAATCCCCCCAATTGGTAACTAAAGTGTTTGTCAGAGGCCATTGAGGAATTTGCTAAATTCCTAAAAAGTGAATGGATAAGAAGAATTCATAATATATTACTTAAGGATTGATAAAAAATTAGGTACTCAAAATTTTTCTAGTCAGTTAAACATAAACTTTGCAGTACCATATATATTTGCTATTTCATTAATATACCATTTTTCTTTTAGCCTTTTTCTGATCTATCACAAATTCAAACTGAGTAGATTATGAATTAACAAAGTGTTTTGGTAATACTCTGATCTTCAGGGATTCCCAAGATTAAAATTACATCCAAACAAAGCAATTATTTGTATATCAGATTATTTATATAGATTGATAACATGTGCACACAGTTTCTAAAAATCAATGAACCAGCATTATACATTGCTATAACTGCAAAAAAGTATTATACTATTAATAATATATTTCTAGATACTCAAACGTTACAAAATCCATTCAGGTCTGTCAGTCTTGTTGTGTCTATCATCAGCTGTCACTTAAGGGGTAAGCAGTTTAAAGGCTGAAGATGCATTTTCATGTTTACACTAGAATTCAGCCCCAGAGCCATACCACTCTAGGATGGCTGAATCTCTCTGATTTTGAAAGAAGAGCCATCATGACTCTTCTTATTTAGCTATCCTTGAGGGGCATATAAGGATGCCCTTGAGGTATTAAATTAGATGGGTTCATCCCTATGCTAGTGTTATTGGGGGTTTGCCAAAGGAATATAATACTTAGTTGGTACTTCAAAAGGCTTGTGTGCCAGTCGAAAAATTACACTTTATAGTTTTTAAATAAGCAAGTAGAGTTCCAATGCTCCCTGCCATTCCATTCACCACAAAACTGCCAGAAGTGATCTTCAGTTGCTATTTTTATTGGTTAGTAAGGTCATTCTTGTCATTCTTTACTGTGATTTTTTTTGAAACTCCTTCCTATCCTTAACACAATTCTAGGAGATCTGCTCTTTATTTTTTATTTCACTCTCTGTATGTAATTTTCTGATTTCCATATATCATCCATTGGCTTATGTTATACTTGGAGAATGCCATTTCTCTTCCTAGAAGATACAGTATGCTAGAATATAATCTTTATAGGGACGGGGAATTTTTTTTTTTTTTTTTTTTTTTTGTCACTACTATATCCCCAGTGTCTAGAATAATGCTGGGCACATGGTGGGTTCCCATAAGGTTTGCTGAGTGAATGAGTAATAAATGGCAATTTAAGCTTCAGGTAAATTGTAGCAATTAAAAAAAAAATGAAATTGACATGATAATTTAAATCCAGTTTTCCAGATATCATTGGTAAAAGAATACATTTATCTTACTCAAAACTTCCAGATGATCCCAGAAGGCAAACCTCATGAACTCCTTTCTTCTTTTTTATAGTAAGTTGCCTCGTCCTCAAGCTGAGAGCCTACATTTCATCTCTCCTTTATCGCCAAAGTCTTTGCAGGAACAAACTGTCTCTACTCCTTTGCTGATGGGTCAGCCTTCTTACTTCCTCCTCCCATTTCAGTCTGGCTTCTCTCCTACCATTTTCCTGGAGTTCTCTCACTGATGTCACCAAAGGTCTTCCAATTTTGAGATTGGATTATCTCTTCTAGACTCTCATTTGACTCTTTTGGAGGATTGGACCTCTTAGCCTGTCTCCTTTTCTTAGGCTTTTATTTTTCCCTTTCCCTTGGTTCTCTTCCTAAATTATTGCTTATTTATGAGCTCCCTTTTGGACTTCTCTCTGTTTTGTTGCAAGGAGAATTCGTCTTCCTCAGCCCCAATTCTCTTATTATACATCTTTCCTACCATGACCTCATTCATTCCCTTGACTACAACCCTGATCTCCATGCTGCTGATTTTCTAGTCTATATCACCACCCCTAAGTCTCACACCTTTATGCCCCAAAGCTTTCTAAATTTCCCTGGCTGTATGTCTCTTATATTGACATATTCAAATCTAACCTATTCAAAATTTAAATCAGTGCCAATTCTTAAAATTTGTACCATCTCCTGTCTGCCTATTGTAGGTTATAGAATTACCATCTTCTCAGATAAGCAAGGTAAGTAATATTTATTCTTGACTTCTCCTTTCTCCTCCATATCTAGCCAACAGCTGAATCTTATAAAGTCTAAAATAAAATTGATTTTTATTATTCACAGTAGTTATGTTTTATAAAGTCACTTTGAACAATGAATTAGTGAATTGAACCATTGCTCCTAGAGGAAACACAAGACTAGTTTCCTGTGAGCCTCTGGTAACAACATTTTTGTCAACTAAATAATAGATAACTTTATTTATGAGTTTTTGTTTAAAGACACCTTAATTATGATATATTGTTGACTAGTTAACATTGAACTCACAGCCAGCAAACAGCATTGTAACTCATGCCTGAATGAAGTTATCTAACACAGCTATTTTCTCCATAAGGCATATCACAGTCATCTTGCACTTAAGAACTCTAGACAGCACTGTGCTTGGGGGCCATTTTAAGCCATGAAATAACCAACAAAAAGTACAAAGATGTGAAAAACAGGGCACTACATAGGCTCTGAAAAGGCCATGTGTTTTCAATATGAAAACTGAAACAGGAAAGCAGAGCATCACCTTGTTTGATCTCAGCTGAGAATATGCACTTTGGGTGACTCAAAATTTTCCTCAACCTGTGCAAGTCCACAAATGACTATGCAAGGGACACACGTATTGAGTTAAGGGTTACAGAAAATTTTTAGTAAGTAGGAGTATTTGCAAATATAGACTTTGCAGGTACTTAGGATCCACTTGTACATTTGAATCCCCCTCCTTCATTATTTACTTGAGGTGCTCATCATTTTTTTCTTGGGTTATATTTGCCTAATTATTATCATTGACTCAGGTCTCTCTTTAATTCCTCCTCCTACTGCTTTTTAGAGCTCATGATTAATCTTGTTACATTTCAGTGTAAAAACTTTGTGTTAACCCCAGTAGGGAAGGGATATATTTAAATGTATCAGCGTAGCATATAGATTAGCCCCAGCCTACTTTTCCAGTTCCATCTTTCATACCTGCACATGCTACTTTCTTTTTGGACTATTCAGTGTTCAAGAAAAACTATATTGCTGTTTTATACCTCTAAGCCTTTTGATATTCTTCACACTCTCAATAATAACCTCATCCTTCTTCATTGCTCAATAAAGATAGGTTTCAAGTGTCATCTCCTCTGAGTAGCCATCTGAATCTTTGTCAGGCAGGTAATTGTCCTCTTACCTTGCTTCCATAGAGTATTGTAATATACCTGGACTCCGTTATTTACTTAGACCTCCCCAAACCCTGTGCCCTCCTTAATGTAGGAGCCATATTTTATTCATATAATTCTTCTTTTTCTACTCCTATCAGTTAATTATTACGTTTTATGAATTCAGCTTCTAAAATATTTGAGAGTACCAGGCTTAGCATCTGACCTTTGTTAGCCTAACTAGATGTGCTTGTTGAGTACATGGATGAATGGATACATAAACAATTGAACTTTAGTCAGTTTATGAGAGATTTTTGATTGTTCATATACTTTTATTAACAGTTCATAAGAGATCACGAAATAATAGTCCTCAACTATCTATGCATCTGGGTACTAAAATTAAACTAGAGTATATAAGCATTTCCTGGCATTTATTCCTGCCTTTCTTTGTGGTTACATCATGTTTTCTGTGGCATGGAAACAAAATGACAGCCGTTTTGAAATTCACTCTGAGCTGGTGCCATTTATATTCAGTCGGTGTGGGTCAATTACCAATGTTTTTTGCTAACAGGATTGTTTAGGGAAACAATGAGAGAAGAAATGTGTTAAGATTTGAAGAATATTGAGTCATACACTTTATTTTTTAGTTAATTTCTCTGAGGGAAAATCATAAAACAGAAAGTGATAATATAAGAACAGTTCAGTGAAATAGTTTGTAAATGATGGCATGAAAAACTTGACTTTATTTATTTTTCCTTGGTAGGTAATAATATTTGGAATCATGGATGTCTTTCACTGGGATCCATCTTTACATTCTAGAAAAGTCATTTATATGCTGATGAATTTAATACCTTTTGCCCTCATTTTTAGATGAACATCATTGGGTTACTTGCAAGTTTGCAAGAAAAATTAAACTTCTGAAATACTCCATTCAGGAATAGAAATTGGGTGTTTTATTATATTTTCCTCTAACGGATAAAAAACTACAAAAGATGCATTTTTATCTATGGGAATCTTGTTTTTATATCTAAAATGTTTTTTACTATTGCTTGGAAGCTATAATAAAGATTTTATCTCTCCCTGTGTTCACAAATGCTTGTGTGTATATATCTGCAGCAAGATAAACACTTCGCAAGACTTAAATGTCTATTAATTTCTTTTTTGTTCTGGGATTGGGATTCACAATCAAGTACTGAGAAGAAGTGGAACCATGTAGTATAATGGAAAGAGAATTTCCTCTTGACCTTGGCTCTAGTCTTACCTCTGTCTTTACCAGTAAAATTATGTTGCTTAGAGCAAGTCACTTAGTATCTGTGAACCTTATTTTCTTACCTGTATAAATGATTCAATTGAACAACATAGTTTCTAAGATCACTTTATTTTTAAAATTCTTTGATGAAAGATGAAAATTCAGTTACTACAGGGATGTTGATAGGAAGATTTATTTCAAGCATAGAGTAGGAATTTAATACATTGAGTGTATATTCATTCCATGAGGGAATACTGTGTGATGAGTAATTTTAATGTGTCAGTTTGACTGGGCCAAAGAGTGCCCAGACATTTGGTCAAATATTATTCTGAGTGTGTCTGTGAGGGTGTTTCTGGATGAGATTAACATTTGAATTGGTAGACTGCTGTCCCTAATGTGGACAGACCTAATCCAATCAGTTGAAGACTTGACTAGAACAAAAAGGCTGAGTAAGAGGGAACGCCTCCTGGCTGAGGGGCTTGAGCTGGACGTGGGTCTTTTCTCACCTGAAACATCAGCTCTTCTTGGGTTTCCAGCCTGCCAACATTTGGACTGGGGCTTATACCACTGGATTTCCTAATTCTCAAGCCTTTCGAGGCTGGAGTCATGCATTGGCTCTCAAGGGCCTCTAGCTTGCCAACTGCAAAGCTCAGGGCTTCTTAGTCTCCATAATTGCATGACCTAATTCCCTATAATATCTCTTAGTTCATCCATCCATTCACCCATCCATCCATCCTGTTTGTTTCTTTGGAAAATTCTAATACATCTTACCTTCCTTCTCCACCTGTATCCAATTACACATCATGGCATACATGGCCAAGCCCAAGGTCAATAGATAAGGAAGAGTACTCTGCCTTCCAGGAGCATGGCAGGAGTCAGAAGCAGATAAATATTCATGAACAAATAGAACAATCTACTACAAGATGTAAAACGTGGCACAGAGTATAAATATATTGTTTGGTAATTGGACTATAACAGCAATAATAATTACAATGGCTAAATTATACAGAAACAGAGGTAATGGAGTAATTTTATTCTTGCAGGGGAATGTAGGATAGCATTACAAAGGGATATTGGGCCATTTGCTCAGGGAAGAAAGAGAGGAAGGGCACTCTAGGTGGAAAGAACATAATGGGCAAGACACAATGATATAGAAAGGCACTAGGCCTTAGCCAGAGGCTAAGTAGATGGGCAGTTTATGACCATTTCTGGAAGTAATATCTAATGTCTAATGTCTCACCAATTATAACTTATGATAACTTCAGCTGCAAGTAACAAAATATTTAATTAAAAGCAGTTTAAAGAACAAATGAAAACATGCATTATATCATTACACAAGAAATTTTAAGGTGGTGAATTTTAGGATTCATTCAGTATTAGAAGGATGTGTGCACTGACATAGAGTTTTACTTTTCCATCCTGCCACCCTTGGTGTGATGGTTTTGTTTTTAGGTCACTTCTCTCGTCTCATTGGCTAGAATTAGTTCAGATGTCTACTCCTAAATAATTACTGGTAAAATGAAATGGAATTGCTCTGACTAATTTGGAACAATAATGTCTGAGGAGGTTCTTATCTTCTCTGAACACATTTCTTTTCCTAGAAGAATAAAAGGAGGGTTCTCATAGCAAAAAAAGAGGGTAACACCAGTGGTGTCTACTATGCACAGATACAAGATTTATGTTTTCTATTCAAGATTAAACATTTGGGATGGGTGACCATCTCAGTAAATATCTTGATTTTAGTTATTTATATAAATTGCATCTTTGGGTGACTTCTGCACTAAATTATAGTTGAGAATTGAGAAAAATGGACATTCAAATATGGGGCCAATAGATTTTTTTTTTTTAGTAGACTATCTGGATCTGTTGGTAACATAGAGATACAATATTGGGTCCTGGGTTATGGTATGGCCTCTACTTTTACCTTCAAAACCTCTGTGAGGTTTGGCAAGTCTATGATCTGGTTTATAATATAATAAACTAAAGCAAACTTCGCTGGGAAAATGTTATGTTACCTGTTTCCATTTTCTAATAATCACATAGAATAAATCTCTTACCCTATTATTTTTTCTTTTCTTTATTGATGTACTCTGGCAAACTTCACCAATATTGACAACTGTCTTAATTAGTTCAGTCTGCTATCACAAAAATATCATAGACTGGGTGGCTTAAACAACAGATGTTTCTCACACTTCTGGAGGTTGGGAAGTATAAGATCAAGACACCAATCAATTCAATGTCTGGCAAGGACCCACTTCTTGGTTCATAGATGTTGTTCCTGGCTGTTTTCACTCTCTGTACTCTTTATGTACTCATAGGACACCAATCCCATCATGAGAGCTCCACCCGCATGACCTTATCTACACCTAATTATTTCCTAAAGGCCCCACTTCCCAATATGATCACATTGGGGATTAGGCTTCAACATATAAATGGGGGAAGAGGCAAAAACATTCAGTTTATAGCAACAATTTAATAATTTCCTTTTAAAAATCCCTTATTTTATATAAACCTAAAGGACAAGCATCCTCCTTTGAAATGCACTCATCTTTGTGCCATTACAGAGGCCAATTTGAACATTTGGTCAATTGTAGCTTTCTTGAATGGGGTGCTGATTCCCAAGTGTAACTGTAGTGAATATTAAATGCCGACAAGATGACATGCGTCAACACATACACTCACACTCAGTATTAGAATTTTAAACATGTTAAAGCTTAATTTATTCACAATGAAAAAAATAAAATTTCTGGAACAAAAGGTGGAAATTCATCTATTTTCCTCTCTTGATCCATATTCTCATATTCAGACAGCATGGTTCTGTGACTCATTGGGCTAATCCCTTGTTTATGACATATTTTAATGCCCACACATTTTTAGTTATCATGACTTTCTTTTGTTCATATGTTTGAGTCAATTATGTTAGCTATTCATCAGTGTATTAGACAAGTCTCTACCACTTTATTCTTCAGTGTCTCTCATTATAAGCTTTTTGGCCCCCCACCCCTCCTGCCTGATAGAATTTAAATCACAAAATGGAGCAGAAAGGAAGAACTCAGGATGCACAGGCTTTATGGGAAAGATTAATCATTAGAGAAGATATGGAAAATATATGAAAATAATGAGGAAAAAGAGACCAAAATGGCTGTTTAGTGGTCAGATTCCCTGAGGAAAAGGCCTTTGTAACCACAGAGATGTAACGGAGAAAGAGTTTAGATAACACAGGTGGCATTTGCTGCATTTTTCTGGTTTGAATTGGTAATTTTAATTTTTAAAACACTGAATGAAGAAAACTTTCTCTTAAATATTTATGTCAGGATGGTATGGCCTCTCTCGTAATATTGCCTGCTGAAAGAAAGCCAATTAACAAACGAATGGACCCAAAAGTTTTTAGATTCATTTCAACAACTTACCAGCATATTCCCATGGTATCGAAAAAATTCCACGAATGGAACATGTTTAAAAGAGATGGAAGATTCTCTAGGAGTGAAGACCTACTAAGAATTAGGCATTATGCTAGGCAACTTCCATTCATCATGTCCTGCAGTCTTCCCAACAGCCCTGAGAAGTTTGCCTACGCATTTTACATAGGAATAAATTTAACCTCACAGAGTTCCAGTAACCCACACTTTTCGAATAGAGAACTAGGACTTGAACCCACTTCTCTCTCACTTCAAAGCCTTTCCAAGTCATTCTATACCATGTGTTTAAAAGACTAGATGAAGAATGAAGGGGGGAAATCGGAGGGGGAGACGACCCATGAGAGACTATGGACTCTGAAAAACAGGCTGAGGGTTCTAGCGGGGAGTGGGGTGGGAGGATGGGCTAGCCTGGTCATGGGTATTAAAGAGGCACATTCTGCATGGAGCACTGGGTGTTATACGCAAACAATGAATCATGGAACACTCCATCAAAAACTAATGATGTAATGTATGGTGATTAACATAACATAATAAAAAAGTAAAAAATATATAAAATACGGGGATTAAAAGACTAGATCAGATTTTTTTTTAAGTTTAGAGAGCATTAAAATGAGTGCCTAAATAAATGTATCAAATTTTTATACTCACTAATTTAAGAAAAACTATGCTTATTACTTTTACTTATAACTTTTTGTTTTTGCCATCTTCTTGTTTGGTTCTGCTGGAAGCAGAAATTGTTATGTAGTTTTAACTTCAGGGTTTGTAGTTTGTTTTTTAATCAATGTAGATTATACTGTTAGTGGAAAGGCAAATTGGTACACTTTCATGGCACAAGTTACAATATATATCACATGTCTTAAAAATGTTTATATCCTTCAACCTAATAATTCTTCTTCCATGTACTTAGTTTAAAGAAATAATCTGATATATTCCCAAAATTATGTCAAGGATGCTTATTGCAATATTACTATAATTGCAACCAATTGAAATGACCAACAAGGAGTTATTGATTGAATAATTTAGAGTATAACCATAAAAGGAGATTCTATGTAGTTATTAAAAATGATAATTTAGAAGAGTAATAATTTAGGTAAGTGTTAATTAAGTGAAAGTCTTATAAAACCATATATAAAGATAATTCCAATTTTATTTAAGTTTATATAAATATATCCATGAAAAATATAAGCATGCACGTCAAAAGGTTAGCAGTTATCTAGGTAGACATATTATGGAAGACTTAAAATTTTTCCTTAATTTTGTCTATAATTCCAAAGTTTATAATATAACTTATATGTTTCCCAAAGTTTATAAATTCCCGTTCCTTTGTAGTCTAAATAAGTAATATAAAATGTTAAGATGGCAGATTTTTAAAGAAATGTTTTCTCATTTAAAATCAATAAATGAGGGGCTCCTGGGTGGCTCAGTCGGTTAAGTGTCTGCCTTCAGCTCAGATCATGATTCCAGGGTCCTGGGGTTGAGCCCCACATTGGGCTCCATGCTCTGTAGGGAGTCTGCTTCTCTTTCAGGCTCTCCCTCTGTAGCTCCCCCTGCTTGTGTTCTCTCTCTCTCTCTCTCAAGTAAATAAATAAAAATCTTTAAAAAAAAAAAAGTAAAATCAACAAATGAGTTACACAAGGAATTGAATCCTTGGGCATTTTTCAGCTTATCTTTTCCAACCTCTTTTTACTTTGGACTAGATATTGTAATACGTATATTCTCATGATTTTTTTTTTTTGGTTCAATTGTTTTGCCATAATTTGTATCAGATTTCCAAATAAACCATGAAAGGAACTCATTCATTCCTTAGACACGTTTGAAGGAAGCTTCCTGACATAAAGGGAACAGGAAAAATGAGCCAAGGTACCTTTCTCTAAGAAAACCCCAAGTGTGATTTTTAAAAAGCTTTAAAAAAAAAAAATTGGAGGTACTACTCTGTTCGTGGTTGATGGCGTTTGAGGCAGTCCACAAGCACTGTGTTTCTTGACTGTACATCAGAATACTCCCTCCTCACCCCCAACCCTACCCTGTGTGTTATTATTCTTGGAATTGTAAAGCATCTTCTAACTGATGGGTACATTTCATGTAATAGTTTTGTAATTGTAATTTCATTTTAATTTTCATTTTTCAATAGTTTTGTAAATGTAATTTCAGTTCAGCCCTTCTAAAATACTTTTTTATTAGAAAATATTTTAAATATGCAAAAATATACACCTACCACCTACTCTACTCATACACCATCAACTAGAAATATATATACGAAATCCCAAGATAGGTGCAATTCTGGCTGCAATGTCAACATTCCAAACAGGAAGTTGAATTTGTAGAGCTGGAGATATTTAAATAACCATTTAAATAACCAATGGATGCAAAGCCTTTGCATTTCTTCGGTATAGTAGTAGGATCAGGAAAGCCCTTCCCCTCCTCAGTTCTGCATTCTTTCTTGCAGGGAGGAGGTATGGAGGCCACTTAGAATATTATTCATGTAATTTGTCTAGAATCTAGTTAGAATCTTCTTGATGAATTGTCCCCTTTGTGAAGTATTCAGTCTGATATGGTCTCTAAGGTTTGTTTCTGTTACTTATTGGTGGCTGTTGATTTCATAAGCACCAGAAACAGTTTCAGAAGGTTGCTGGGTAGCTTCCAGATCCTACCAGCCACTGTGTTTTCAGAAGTGGTGCTGTGAGGGTACACTTTCCACCAGACTCCAGATGGAACAGAGCCCATTTACCTGGGCTTTCCTACTTCTCATGTAGGGACAGAAGCACCAAAGTGGTCATGAAGCATCTGGCAATCACAAACATTACATATTACAGTAGGGAGATGAAAGAACATGTCTCTTTGTTTTGGATTCTCCACCTTAAAAGCCCAGTTGATTTATAAACAATGGTTACAAATGAATATATGCATTTTTTTTTTTTAAGAAACACCTTAAATGATGAATGCCTGCATAACTGTTGGTAATGATATAACCCAAACAACATGAGTTCATTCCCTCCTTGGTGAGTCACAGGTATACCAGATGGAGTTGTCACACAAAGTAAACATTGTTTGCAGCAAATATAAGGAGATCACAGGGAAGAACTTCCAAAGCCATGACTCCCCAAGCAAGAGTGAATGGGTTCCTTTTATTTAGGGTTAGGATGAATTTTTAGATAGAGAAGCCTTGTCATCTGTGTAGAGATGGGCATAAGGCCATTGCATGCACCTTAAGGAAACATGCCTTTACATACATTATATGTTAGGTAAATGAGGCTTGTGCCCCTCCTTGGGTGGAGATTTTAGTATTAAAATGAGGTAAATATAGTTGTCGGTCATTCTAGAGGTCAGTCTAATGGTCCATCTGTGCAGACACGAGACAGGGGGTTACATTCTAATTGGTCTGGGTGGTCTGGACTGGCTGGAGGTCTTGTCAGGGCAGACACTATCACTTGAGGGGTGGTTTCAGTTTCCATTGGCCTGAGCTAAGAGATAAGCTGGAAAAAAGAGCTTCAGGAAAAATGGGGGACAAAAGTCAGTGAGTACTAGTAAGTGAGCAGCAAAGGTCAGGTCTTGGGGTCTAGCTGATGACAATAACAGATGTCACTTAGGCAGCACTTTTTCTGTGCTAGGTACTACTGCAAGTGCTTTATATATGTGAGTTCATTTAATCCTCACAACTCTATGAGTTAAGTACTATTATTATTATTATTATCACCATCCCCATTTTATAGATGAGAAAATAGGCTCAGAGTGCTTAGCCCAGGGCTATAAAGCTAATAAGTAGTGAAGCCAGATTTGGAGCCTAGGCAATCGGGCTCCATCACCCTATGCTGCCTTTGGTTGGCTAGCTGTATTTCCAGTAAACTGGGATAATGACAGGCCTGATGTTAACAGTAGCAGCACCATCCCAAACACCTTGTTGAACCACAGATGTCATTCTAAGGGATGATCCTGAGTTGAAAGGCACGTAAATTTGCTTTTACTAAAGGCTGATGCCCTTTTAAGGCACCCATCACTTGAAGGATAGCCCTAGGGTTCCCTATGGCAAAGGGAAAGTTTCTGTAATTCAAACTGTCAGCCAAATCTTTGCATTTGAATAAGAAGCATCAGAATCTGAATTGAGACCACCCACGCCAAACAAGGAGAGGCCAGACCTTTCAGATTAGGTTTGGACTGAGATTACAAACTTCCTGCAAATGGTAGGCACCAGACCCAGCATTTAATCTTTGGCTCTACCATTTAGTAAATGGATGACTTTATTTATTTAGCTTTCCTGATTTGTTTTAAATGCTAGCCTTATATAACTGTGCTGTTTAAAATCCTTCAATCTCTTTTAATTGCTTGGTGAGTAAAATCTGAACTTTTTAAAAAGATTTTATTTATCATCTATTATCTATCTATCTATCCATCCATCTATCATCTATCTATTTGACAGAGAGAGAGAGAGCACAGCAGGCCGAGCAACAGGCAGAGGGAGAGGGAGAAGCAGACTCCCTGCTGAGCAGGGAGCCTGGCGGGGCTCCATTTTAGGACCCTGGGATCATGACCTGAGCCGAAGGCAGACGGTTAACCACTTAACCGCTTAACCAACTGAGCCACCCAGGTGCCCCTAAAATCTAAACTGTTGAACACAGCCCACAAGGACAGGCAAAATCTTGTCCTTGCCTACTTTTCCAGTCTCAAGGAGCACCTCTTTCCCGTTTGCTTCAACTTCTCCAAACTCACTGGCCTTTCATTAGTTCCTTATACTTCTAACAGACTCTTTCCTTTGCCTCACACATCATTGTTCCTCCTTTCACCTGGGTGCTCATTGTTGAAGTCTTAACTAAAGTGTCCCTATCTTAGAAAAGAGGCCTGCTTTCCTGAATTATCGTCCCAATCCTTCTACTTTATGGCCCTTGCTCCAACTTTCTATAATACCTTATTTCCTTAATTATATTTTTAATATTTGTCTCTCCCACAATTTTTAGCCCTTGGAAGGGGCAACCTAGAGGCTCTCTTTGGTTCACCATTGCTTATTAGCACCTAGCACAGTGCCTAGCAAATAATAGGTGCTTATTTGATAAATATTTATTAAGTCATGAATGAGCCTCAGTATGTTCGTATATAAAAGGAACTTTTTAGGGTTGTCGTGAAGATTAAATGATATTTATTCACAAGCACTCATACATCCACAGCTTAGCACAGTTCTAATATATGAGTAAATCCTGAATAAATATTAGTACTCTCCCTTCTTTACCCTTTGATGTTAGTGACCTCAGTTTGGGCTCTTTTTAGCTTCTCTTAGGCCATGGTTAAGGGTGATGAATGATGGCTGGTGGAAATGCTGGGTGTGGGGTATGTGGGAATCCCAGGAAGAGAGGGCAGCGTGAATAAAAGCAGAGGGCAGAATAGTGAATGCAAAATTTGAAGAAAAGGGGTAATTTTGATTGAGTAAAAATCAGGGGCTATGTGAAAGAGTTATGGTAGGAAAGAAAATAGACTTGATTCAGATTTGGAGAGTGTTATTAAGGAGTTTAGAAGAGAGGTTGACTAATTGATACAGATTTTGAGTTATTTGCAAGGCTGCTTGGGACACTTCACTTGTAGCACGAAGGAAAACATGGAATATGACTGCCAGTACAGGTAGGTTTAGAGAATTGGCAATAATTTCTTTTCCCTTGCTGACTTTTCTTTTGCTTACCAATTAAGTGCTGATACTTCCTGGGCTCTGGTTTGGTATTATTTTCTCCTTATTCTGTTCTTTTTCCCTGACTCCCTCATCTCTTTTCCCATTATCATCATATAATTGGACTCTCTTATGCTTACGAGTATCAAATTATATTCCAATCCAAAGCACAAAGTCCAGACCCATCTAGCCAATACTCTCCAGATTCCTCTGAGATATCTCAATCTCATTGTTTCTAAAACCCACCCCCCTGTTTCTCCCACTAACATAGACTTCTTCTTATATTGCCTGTCTGTAAGATAAGGCACCAGCAGTATCCTTTCAGAATCCTGGGAGCCATCTGGGTTTCCTTTCTCTCTCTCCCTCCCTTTTATATGGAATTAGGGTCAAATCCTATAGATTTTACCTCTTTGATCCTTCATGCCTGTCCATCTCCCCTTTTCCATCTTCACTGATGCTTAATTAGGTCATGCCTGAATCAGTTCTCACCCAGCCAACAGTTCCAATAAGTCTCCACCTCTCTAGCTGAGTATTTTCTTCCATTGCTTTCCCTGCTTTCAACAATATTTCTAAAATGCAAATTGGTGTTACTTCCTGTCTTAAAAATACTCAGTTTCTCTTCATCCATGGGATAAAGTCTAAGAAGTTTAATCTCTTTATTATCATCTATGAGATTTGTCCTTTCCTAGCAGAGGTCATTCCAGACTCCTCTGCAAGCAGAATCTGCCACTTTCTCCTTTTACGCACTTCACTCTGTTTTTGGTCCAAAACCAGTGCCTAACACAGTGCTAAATATATAGCAAGCTTTTTAATTAATGTTTGCTGAAATAAAATGGCATGAAGACTGGAAACAGACTTGGAAATGGCTTTTACATGGGGAGTGGAAGGAGAAAGCAGAGCCAGGAAAAGAGTGAGAATGGGTGAAACAAAGAAAGAATAGCCACTGAAATTATGGAAGACAAGAATAGCCATTGGAATTAGAGAAGAATAACCAGAGTGTTGAGTAATAAAATCCATTTACCTTTGGTTTCTAAAGGAGGAGGAAGATGTATAAAAGTGTCAAATATAGCAGAAGGATCAAAGAGAAAGAGTGAGCAAAGATTTAATAATTGGGTAATTAGGAAGTCATCGGTGAGGTTTGGGAGAAGAGTTTTAAGGGATTAGTGGGTGGGAGGTAGAAGACCCATGGTAAACACTGAGAAATGTGTGGCAAGGAGGTTGGCAAGAAGTGCCCCTGAGAATTTTAATCAAGAAAGGAAGAGTGGTATCATGGAGTTCATGTTAGGAGCAGAAATTCTCCCCCAAAATATGTATTAAAGCCACCCCTTCCACTTAATTTGAGAAAGTTAAAAATGTGATGGAGTTATGTTTTATGCCTTCCTCTGCACACCAACTGCTTTTGAATCTTGAAAAGATTATTAGGATAAATGTTGAATGTGTAAGGATTTGGATTTGGTTTGGGAAAAATGATACATAAGCATATATATGCACAAGTGTTGGAGAGAGAGAGAGAGCTTTGTATATATGTTACTTAGTTTTTCAATTTGTCAAGTATTTGTACAGATTTTAAAAAGTAATGCATATTATCATTTAATATAGTCATATAAAAAGAAAAGAAAATCTAGGGGCGCCTGGGTGGCTCAGTTGGTTAAGCGACTGCCTTCGGCTCAGGTCATGATCCTGGAGTCCCGGGATTGAGTCCCACATCGGGCTCCCTGCTCAGCGGGGAGTCTGCTTCTCCCTCTGACCCTCCCCCGTCTCATGCTCTATCTCATTCTCTCTCTCAAATAAATAAATAAAATCTTTAAAAAAAAATAAAAAGAAAAGAAAATCCCATGTAATTCCTCTTCCCAGAGAAAACTATTAGCATATCCATATTATGTGTGTGTATATATGTGTGTGTGTATACACCTATTGCATGACTTAATTTTAGCATCCTAACTCAAAATTTTAAAGATTAGATAGGAGGGTATGGGGTTCGTTTATTGTAGAGTTCTTTTGCTATGGCTGCTGGTTGGAACTGCTTATAACTATTTTTTTCCAGTGGAAGCTCCCAGTATACTTTTACATTTAATGACTGTGCTGTTTGAATGCAGTCTAACAACATTGAGGAATTTATGACAGAGGTTTGTGAGTAGCAAGCTAAGGCCAGTGTTTCTGAGCTTAATGACCCAAAGAGATATGGTCAATCGATAATATGTTGTAAAAATTGTACAGAATAAATAATTCAGGCTTTTCTCTTCTACCAAAATAAACTCACCATCTCAGCAGTTCTTGTTGGGCCTTTGATTCCCTGAATGCTACCCTCCCTGACATCACAGCTCCTTTGTAACCAGTCCAATGACTTTTGGAGCCCTTCGGTCATCCAGTGATTATAACCAGGAGTGTCCTAAAACCTTGAGGGAGAGGCTATCTTCTGTTTTTCTGAGCTAGCACAGGAAGTAGAACCACTGGGACAAAAGCTCTTGCCATTTCTTGCCATTTTTCTAGCTGACTGCTAATGGGATTTAGGATTTGGCTCTCTATTGAGACTTTTGGGGAAACTTAAACTCTGACCTAAAGAGTTCCATTAGGTTTGAAGAAGAAAGCAAGCAATGTTGTTACATCGTGCTGGTCCCTTATGGAAGCTATTGTTTCAAAGCTCTACTTTTCAGTGTTTGAAGCCTGCCTCGTCACATCGTCTGCACAGGAGATGAAACTAGCCTGACTTCTCATGCCAGCCACACTCTGATATTGCTCTCTTCCCTTTTACAATGTTCTTTACATGTCATGCCAGAAAAATAATAATTCTGTGAACCTTTTTACCCCCGATAAGTGCTCACACAATGAATTTAATTAAAATCCCCTTTATCTATTATGCTGAAAACAAGGAATTAACAATATCCATTAAAATGACTATTACATTCACATCAAATGGATTTTAACACCCGGCTAAAATGATGTGGAGGAAGCCATAATCATGTGGGGCCCAATATGGTGTATAATTTTTAAACCTTTCAAAACCCTAAATTATTTTAATCTTCAAATGTAATTATCATAAATGTCAGTCATACTTTCTCAAGGCCTCTTTCTGTTGAACAAAAAGAAACAAATGAGACTGTGAAGACTTTAAGCTTTACAAACTCATGATTAACTCTTCCATTACCAGTGGACTCTCAGGCTCCAAATAAACAAGACATTTTTAAGGGTGTCACAGGGCCTGCTTGCAGAAAATATAATCAGGGGATTATAGTCAGTGGGTTATAGCATTCCTTGAATTAGTGTTGGTTGGCTGATAATGCCAATAACTCTTTAACAGTAGCTATAGATTCTGCTTTTTGCCACAAATTTGTAAAAGTGATTATGTAATAATCACTGTATGATAATATTCAACTTTATATAATAGGTGAAGTTGTTCATCTTCTTGGCACCTTCAATGGGTAGCATTCCAGAGTCCTATCAGGTTGAGACACATAGTAAATATAGTGATTGTCTTTCTTATGTCATCGAAGGGTATATTTATCAAAACCAAATTCTATTGCTCAGGTAAAATTTGTCCAAGGAAAGGAAGAAGACATATTATTTCTTGAGAAGAGAGAGCCTAGTTTTACTTGAGGGGGTGTATTAAAAGATGATGTCAACAGAAGAGACACAAACTTATTTTAGTTCATTCTTTACCACCATTTCCAATAATATACTTTATCCAAATTATACATTCTAAGGTACTTCCAGGAAAGAGTTTTTTAGGTTACATTATCTGTTGGGCTCATAGGCATCTCCTTTTAAAGAGACAAGTTGCCAACTCTTTCCATGTGCCATCTCCCTTCTGACACCAATCATTACACAGTCCAAATTCCAAATTTCGATTGGAAACCGAACACATAACTCACAAACACCACTTCAATTACACACAGGTTATAAAATTATCTGAAAATTGTTAACCTGTTAGATATTTAGAATTCACATCATACACTAGAAAAGTTGTCTCGTTAAAACCCTCCTCACATCCCTTCTACCCCATCACATCAACCCAGGGCTCAATCTTTATTCTTTTTCCCTGATTATTTTATTGCCTTATCTGGTACTTGTCCCTTCTTTATTGTTGGTAAGTTCTGAAAGCCTGTCATATTGAGCCTGCTGCTACTCCATTATTTGCTTTGAACAAACGCTATTATATCGCCCTAATAACCACAGCTGTGTAAGCATCTATCAGTCTTCTATTGTGGTATAATTTCTATATATGAAAGCAATTTGCCCTCAGTGTCTGCTGATGATTTCCATTGTTTGTATTGACACATTGCTCAACCCTCAACCCTTGGCTCTTGTCTACCCCCTCTTTCTCTCCCTCCCATTGGAGCAATTTTAGCCTTTATCCTAAAATGCTACTTTAAAATTAATGAAACTAAAGTGGCCTTAGCCCTTCAGTGACCAAAAGGGCAAGATAAAGAAAAGAGACTGGCTTACCAAATCTTGAAAACATCTCAGTTTGATGGCTCCTTTCTGAGACATCATTATTATCTGTGTGTGGATTGCCATGCTGAGAGTATTATTACCCTTAAGAGTGCCAAGCATGGAAACTTGAAACTGGTAGCTGTCTTTGGACTCTGTTACAGAGACAGCAAGTGGTCCCAGTGATGTCACTGTAGACGGGAGTTGTTCCAAGCTAAAGGTCTTTAGAGCAGAGACAGATTCTGACCTTGGACATGGCTATGAATGTTGAATATGCCATGATGTCCCTGTTGGTGGTTTTACCAGTGTTACCTTTACAGTGTTACCTTGATGCCATACTTGGGAAAGGCTTTGAATGAGGTCCAGAAGCACAGGAAGCAGAATGGGGATAAATATCTTTCCATCTCTTTAAGTTTGTTAAATCTGCATTCCACAAATGAGTAAAGTAAGGTTCAGAGAGGTTAAGTAAGCAATCCAAGTTTTCTCAGCCAATTAGGTGACCGAGTTGAGATTCAAACTCTAAGCCTCTCCTCTTTTCATCATATCTCTGAAGTGGAGGTTGGGGTAGCTCAGCCTCTCTGGGCTGACACCAAACCAGGGTTTTGTAATAGTGGAGGGGTAGAAGTAACTCCCATGGACACACTAACATTCAGGCTCACATAGGGCAATGTATGTGTGAAGTGAATGCTGACAAACTGTTGTTGTAGACTAATCAGCCGGGTAGAGCATCCAGAGGTGGCTCATTTGGAGCAATTTTTCAGCAGTTGTCCTAAGTCACCCATACCATCTGAAAATGGTACCTAAAGCCTCAGATCAGACCAAACCAAGGGCTTCTTGTATTCTGTGTTATTAACTGTATCTGTTTGATATGTGTGTATTTATGCATATATGTCTGTGTATGTGTGTGTTGTTAGTATTATAATTAATCACAGGATTAGCCTGATCCTAATTTACTTTGTAATAAACTTAAAACATAACTTCACAATACTAAGTGCCAAATCCTAATCCGTCTGCCTTCAAAATTGATCTAAAATCTGACTACTTCCCACCACCTCCACTGTGGTCACCTTAGATAAAGTGACCATCATCACTTGCTCAGATTACTCTAAGAACTTCCTTATAATTCTCTGTGTGCATCTACATTCTGATTCTACCTAGCAGCCAGTGTGCTCCATCTAAGATCTATATCAGACTACATCATGTCCCTTATCAAAGACTTCAAAGGGTGTCCCTTCACAGTTGCATTATATGCATCCCATGTAAAGTCCCTAAGAGGGATGGTCTGAGCTCTTTGTATCTATCTCATTATAACCACCTCTATATCCATCTCTTACCACTCTGCCCTCACTCTCTCTGCTCTAGCCATACTGGCTCCTTGTTTTCCACACATATCAAACATGCTTAAATTTTAGAATCCTTGCACTTGCTGCTCCCCTAACTGGAATGCTCTTCTCTCCATGGATCGCTCTCATTCACTCACATTATTTAGGTCAGAAAGGGTTTCCCTGAGCTCCCCACCCCCATGACACCCTACCCCACCCCACACATTCACTTTCTATCCCTGGCTCTGAATGCTTTTTCTTCATAGCACTTAACACTAATTGACATCGTATTGTGGATTTACTTGTTTGTTTGCTTTGGTTTGCTTCGTAGTATGTCTCCCCCACTAGAATACAACTTATGAGAAGAGGGATAATTTTTGGTTTGTTCATCACTCTGCCTTCTGCCTCTAAAGTGCCAGACACATAACAGTTTCTCAATAAATATCTTTAATGGACTAATGAATGAATGCAATCTGTTAACCACTTTAAAAGATCCACTTTTGTACTTCTGCCAAATGAGTGGAAAAAGTAGTTTACCAGAGCTTCATTATGCACTTATTAACAAATATTTATTAAACTAGGTGCTGGGACTGCAGGTACAAATAAGGCAGTCTGTATTTAAGGAACTCTTGCTGGAGGGCGAGACACACAGAGGAGTGTTATGACAGAAAGAAGCAAATGTGACTGTGGAAGTCGGGGGAAGTTTCCTAACCTGGTCAATGGAAAAGAAAGACAATTAGGGTTTCTAGAGATTTCTGGAAGAAGAGATAGCTCAGCTGAGTGCTAAAGGATCCTTAGGACTTAACTAAAAGAGAATGTTGGATAGGTCAACCTAGATAGCAGGAGGAACCACACATGAAAATGCACAGAGAGAGAGAGAGAGAGAGAGAGTGACTTTAGGAGAACTCCAGTTAGTCTCATTCATGCCCCATTCATTCTTGCATGGGAAAGGGATGAGAGTAGCAAGAGATGGTGGTTTAAGATAAACATGGACAGCTAGCAGGTTTCTCAGTGAAATAGAAGAAAATCTCTTTTCCAAAAAACTTTAAAGAACTTTATATTTACTGAAATTTTTGGAAATTCTTCATGGTTCTATATGAAGTTCAGAGGTGAAAACTTGGCCAATATAGATTCTTCTAGTTCTGTTGTAGGGAGACATTTTTGAAGCACTTTATTTACTCTAGAGATCCAATACATTTTGATATTTTAAATAAAGAAATATGTCTTTTATTATTACATGTATATAGCCAAGTTTTCAATGGCTCCGAAACTTTAGCTGAGTCCCAGAAATTTTGGCTGAAAGCACTAAGACAATCTCTCCTGATATCAAAAATGGCTTGGGATTTCTAAAACCAGAGTTCCATGTACTCTGTATTAATATAAAAGTCTCATTCTGAAGCCTTCTTTAGCAGACAGCATTCTACTCCATGAATGCACCTTGTAGGGAGGGCCAAGTGGGCCTTGTGGGGATTTGGATTTGTGATTTCAGTGCTTCTAAGTATTTTACAGTTGATACACAGACAACTAAATGATTCCCCCAGGACTCCCCTATTCTACCAGTGGAGGAGGTCAACATAAATAATCTATGGACAAATGCTGGCTCTTTTGGGTGGATTTATTAGAATCCTGTTGAAAGGATTACACACTTCCAGAGTTAAACTCAAGCCTGCTGAACTGGCCTAAAGCATTAGTGTTGACCCTTCCAAAAAGATATTATGTAGCAAAATCTCAGACATTTTTATTATATCCAGTTGGAAAAACAAAAAACAAAACCAAACTCACTGAAAAAAAAATTCACTGGGTTGAGTACAGTTTTTTAAACTTCTGGGGAGAACGCTCCTAGAGCCTTTCCAACTGCTTATTCCCTCAGAGTTCATTGTGACCAAATTCACAAAGCTGTGTTCTGGCATTAGTGATAATTACATAAGCAGATGTACCACTTAAAGCTTTGATCTTAATGGTTGTGAATTAAACAGGGTTGAGCCTTGTCGCTACTTTAAGGGGAGGTCTACAGGGAATTTTAAAGGTCTGCAGCAGTAAACCTTACTTTTTGATATAGTGGTACTCAAGAGCAACCTGGAGTATAGTGGTTGTTCAAGAAAGCGCTCTGGGTTGTCCAGAAGTTTATTCATGCAGCCATTATCCTTCATATCAATTTTTAAAAGATGACAGTAACAAATTACAGGCATTTTTAATTTAAAAATTTTGGCAAAAAAAATGATACCTGGTGTTTAAAAAACAGAAATGTTTAAGAAACATAGAGCTTAATCCAAACATTCAACTATCACTTCCATGCAAGTAGCCCCTTTCATCATCAGCAAAAAAAGAAAACAAAAAAACTTGCAGGTCTGGATCTGGATCTGTTCTTAGTCCTCTGTTTTCAGTTGTCTACTAGAAATACCAGACTCACTGCATGGAGAGAAAACTCATTCTTTTCTCTCTTCCTCTAGGCCAACTACTGTTTTCCAACTCAGGCTTCTAACCTAAGAAATAATGAAGCTGTCAGGGTACAACAGACATAAATGAGGTAGGACCTTTGACTCTACAGTTTTCTTCATCTCTAAAATCCATGAAGTCATTTTGATATGTCATTTTCTCCATAAGGTGGCTCTTGAGTCTACCTTTTCCTCTTCATTCCCACTGCTTTGATTCAATTTCTCATTACATTATATGGGATTTGGAGGGCGAGGACCCTCCTAAACCGAATCATTTCCTTCTCTCGTTCCTGAATATTGCTAAAATGATAGGCTTCCTTAAATCCTACTTTGTCATGACATCTTGTCATAAAATTCAAACTCGGTGCCAGCTTTAGTAGTCCCCCATTGTTGCTCGATAGCTGTGCCTGCCGTTCCCCATTGCTCATTGGTACATACCATTCATTCTCTTCTGAGTCTCTTCTGCCCTCTGTACCATATCATGCTTATTCTGTTGGGACCCTTAGCAAGAGTACTGGATTGGGAGTCAGGAAATGTGGGTCTTAGCTCTACTTCTGTGAATTATTTGTGTGAACTTGGGCCTGTCATCCAACTCCTCTGGACTTCAAGTCGAATACTAACCAAAAGAAGTTGCCATTATCAATATCAATATCAGTATCATCCAAAGTAAACATGAAGGCAAAAGAATTACTTACGATTTTGAGAAATATAAAAAAATGATGAAAGGATAAGTTTAGGAAAAACATTCTCAAATTTTATGTACACAATTACCTCAAAAATTTGATTTAAAAACTGACAAAATTGCAGGGAGAAATGTACACAAAATCATCGGCATTGGTACTCTATCTCTGTCTTTGATAGCACAAGCCAACTAAAATAATTTTATATCTATGTGTATAGAAGAAAAGAACAGCAAAATCAGCAAAATTGGTCTAATTCACCTATCTGGAATATTGCATCCAACAATTAGATAACAATCATTCTTTTCAAGCACATATAAAACATTTATGAAAACTGATCATGTGCTATGTCATAAAGTTAACCACAACAAATTTCAAAGGATTGATGACATAAATACCACATTATCTAATTGCAATGCCATTAAGACAGAAGTCATTAATTCCCTAAAAATATGAAAAAAATGATTGAAATTTAAAATATATGTTACTAAATACACTCATGAAACAATGAACAAATCATAAATTTGGAATATAATTATAATTTAATATTAATGAGGGGCATCTGGGTGGCTCAGTTGGTTAAGTGACTGCCTTCGGCTCAGGGCATGATTCCAGGGTCCTGGGGTCGAGCCCCACATGGGGCTCCTTGCTCAGTGGGGAGCCTGCTTCTCCCTCTCCCTCTGCCTGCTATTCCACCTGCTTGTGCTCTCTCTCTCTGTCAAATAAATAAATAAAATCTTTTAAAAAAAGAATTTAATAATAATGAAATTCCTACTGTCAAAATCTTGTTAGGTATTTGAAATGGTATTAGAAAGCAATTATTAGCCTTAAAGAAAGACAATTAATAAGTCAAGTACCTTAAGCATTGAACTTAATAAAGTTAGAAGAGCAAGATAATCCTAAAAAAGTGGATGGAAGAAAATAATAAGAACAGAAAGTAATAAAATAGAAAATGAGGAAACACAATGAAAATCCACAAAACTAGAAGTTGGTTCTTTGAAAAATACTTATAAATGAAACACTGACAAGATTAATCAAGAAAAAATTGATGAAATTACAAATAAGCAATATTAGAAATGAAAAAGGGAAGAGATGTTATGCAAATTAAGAGGATATTATAAATAACCTATGCCAAAATATCTGAAAACCTAGGTGAAGTCAATAAATTATAGAAAAATACAGTTTTTGAAACTGACCCAAGAAGAAATATATGACTAATTATATAATCATTAAGAAAGTTGAATTGGAGTTTAAAAACATTTCCGTAAAGAAAGCACCATGCTCAGATGACTTTCTGGGCAAGTTATACTAAATTGTTAATGATAAAATAATTCTAAACTCATATAAACTCTTGAAGAAGACAAAAAAGATTATTCCCCAATAAGGCTAATATTACCTTGATACTGAATATCAGGCAAGACTATTAATAAGAGGTCAATTTTATTATTAAGCATGGACACAATAATAATAGCAAATAAAATCAAGTGACATATATAAAAGAGAACCATGACTAAGGTAGGTTTATCTCAATGATAGTCTAAGATCAATTAAGTAAATTATCACATTAACAGAGATGGGAAATCAAATGTCACAATACTAAATAAGTTAAAAAAAAAGCATTTGGTGGAACTGAATATCCATTTTATTTTTTATTTTTTTATTTTTATTTTTTTAAGATTTTATTTATTTATTTGATATATAGAGAGAGCACAAGTAGGCAGAGTGGCAGGCAAATGGAGAGGGAGAAGCAGGCTCTCCGCTAAGCAGGGAGCTGGATGTGGGGCTCGATCCCAAGACCCCAGGATCATGACCTGAGCCGAAGGCAGCTGCTTAACCGACTGAGCCACCCAGGTGCCCTTGAATATCCATTTTAAATAAAACTTCTTGCAAACTGGTAATAAAAGAAACTTTATCTAATGTAAGGATCTGCAAAAATCCTATGGTAAGCATCATATTTAACCATGAAATGTTGAAAGCATTTCTTTTTATATCAAAATGAAGTAAAAAATTGTTCAGATGGAAAATTCTAAATATTCTATAGGAATTTTACTATAATTAATATGAATTTAGTAACATCATTATATACAAAAGTCATATACTAAAGTTTATTGTTGGTTATGCTAACATAACTGCATAATAGAGTCTGTGAGGAATTGAAGTGGATAATGTCCATAAAGCACTTATCACCTGGAACTCCAATGGTAGAATTGTTATTGATGTTAAAAAAAAGTCAGTTGCATCCCTGTACATCAGCAACTAGGTAATGTCATTTGAAATTACTGTCTTAGCCTAGGTTTCTTTAGGAGTCTGAAACAAAGGTTTTTGTGCAATTAGGGAAGTAGAAAATGTGATACCATTTAGCAGTTGTGAAAGATGGGGGAATAAATGAAAAAGAAAAGAAAGCCAAGATAAGTCTGTGTTAGTGATCTGGCCACAAGAACTTCTGAAGATCTTAGGCAACACATCTCAGAAATGTCCTTCTGTGGTGTGAAAGGGGGAAGCATTTATCCATATGCTCTTGTCCACCAGTGCTCCAGGATGGGCCCAGGAGGGCTAACTCCCTTCCACTTCCAGATTGCCTACAGATGAGCGCCATGAGTGTGTCAGAGAGGCTCAGGGCAGGCGTTAGCCCATGTGAAATATGAACAAAGGCACTGTACTGTGTATAAGGTTGCATGTAATTAAGCTGGCCAAATTTGGAGATTATATTGTCTTGAGGGTTGGAATAAGAGGTCATGAAATGATGCACAAGAGGTGTTTGATGCAAGTGTTCTATGAAACACAACAATGAAAGGTATGAAACTAAATAAATCTAACAAAAGGTGTTAAAAATTTCTGTGATACAATTTTTGTGTTATTAAAAAACAGTAAAACCAACCAACCAACCAACCAACCTAAATAATGATCTCGGATAGGGAGAGTCAATGGTCTGAATTGGCAGATCTCTCCAAGTTGATTTATAGGTTAAAAAGAATTCTCTAGGGCGCCTGGGTGGCTCAGTTGGTTAAGCGACTGCCTTCGGCTCAGGTCATGATCCTGGAGTCCCTGGATCGAGTCCCGCATCGGGCTCCCTGCTTGGCAGGGAGTCTGCTTCTCCCTCTGACCCTCCTCCCTCTCATGCTCTCTGTCTCTCATTCTCTCACTCTCAAATAAACAAATAAAATCTTTATAAAAAAAAAAAACACCTCAGTAAGATTTCTTATATTGTTTTGTTTTTATGGTATTGGATAAGCTGGTTTTAAAATAGATACTGTAGAGCATATGTCCAAGAAACTAAGGCCCCATGCTCCTGAAGAGGAAAGCCCGAGTGTGTGTGTGTGTGTGTGTGTGTGTACATCTTTCCCTGCCACATACTTGATATATATGCAGGGAAAGACTCATTGACAAATGGAACAGAAAAGGGAGTCCTTACACTCATGCATGCATAAAAGTAATTATCAAATGGTGACCTTTTATATCAGTGATTATATGAAATGATATGATAAATGATAAAATATGAAAATGATAAAATAAATTGAATCCCTACCATATTCCATAATCAACTATCAATTCTAGATTGAATAAAGACTTAAATGCCAAAGCCAAAACTAGAGAACACTTCAGGATTCAATAGCGAAGAATATATTACTATTTTTAAAAAAGTTAAAGGTAAACCATTAAGGAAAAGACTGATAAATGGTACTAAATTAACATTTAAAGATGTTAAATTAATATTTAAAAGTTCCATAACCAATACCAAACAGCAAGACACATTCCAGGAGAAGATTAAACAATCAAAAAAGGATTAGCAGCTAAACACCAGAAAGGAAGATAAGAACTCAGTAGAGAAATAGGAAACCGACCAACAAACAAGCAAACAAAAAACCGTAAAGAGGTTTACACAGAATATGAAACACAAATGGTTCATAAACACATGAGAGCCACTCAACCTCATTTGCATTAAGGAAATAACAGATTAAAATCACAATTAGATACATTTTACACACCAGTTGGGCCACTTTAAAAGTCTGAAAATAACAAGGGATGGTGATAACTTGAAGCAACGGAAACTCTCATCGGATGCTGCCGGACAGTCAGCTGGTACAACTGCTTTGGAACTGTCTGGGGTTACCAAGTGAAGTTGAACTTGTGTATTTCTTCCTTGCTCTGGAACCCAAAGAAACTCCATACCGTGCACCAGGAAACATACAAAACAAGCATGTTTTTAGTAGGGTCGTGTCTAAGAGCAACTGGGAACAGCTGAAATGCACATATTAATATTAAACATTAATATTAATATTAAATATTAATTTAACATCTTTAAATGTTAATTTGGTATCATTGTGAGATATTCATACAAATGGAGTGCTATTCATTAGCAAAAACAAACCAACCATCACTATGCATCACCATCAGCATGGATGCAAAACTGCAAGTTCAGGGGGAAAAACATGAGGCAAAGTAATATATCAGCGTGATTAGTTCCTACAAAGTTTAATACTAGCAATCTATTATTTAGGGAGACCTACACAGAGGTTGTAAAACTCTAAGAAAAACAAAGATATGATAAATATGAATTCAAGATATTTCTGTCCCACAGGGGCTTCTAAAATACTGCTGATATTTTTTTCCCTTAACCTTAGTGCTAAATACATGGGTTTTTAAATATTATTATTGTTTAAACTGTTGAAATTTGTTTAATGTACCACTTTATGAAATGTTTCAACATAATAAAAAAAAGTTTCAGTGACAGATCAATCTCACGAATAACCCATTCTGGTTTTGGACATGTCTACTTTATAATCTCTTTCTTTATGTTAAGCTGAAGCATTCAGCACTTATTCTTTATTTGGTCTATAAAGTTTCATAGAGAATCAAATCCTACTTACACATGACAGCTTTTTAAGTACTCCAAGACAGTTGCCTTGTTCCCTTTTAGGCTTCTTTTTTCCCAAAAATCAACCTTCCTTAAATCAGGTTTCCAGATACCTCACCGTTTTGGCTACCTTCCCCTGGACATGCAGCCAGAACCGAGTGCAACATTCGTTTGTTCTGGCCAGCAAAATGTCTGATGGGACTATTAACTTTCTTGTTTGGGACACTACACTTATTGATATAGCCTAAAACTGACCTAGGTTTTTGTAGCCTTGTACACCTCATGAATTTATCTTGGGTTCTGTGTCATTTCAAACCTGAAATCTTTTCAGTTAAGGTCTATGTAATAAAATTTTCTTTCTCATCCTATACTTGAGAGGTTGATTTTTTAAAAACTGTATTTGGGACTTCACATTTATTCCTACTGTTTTATCTTGGAAATTTGGTTACATTGTTTTAGCCTACTGAGATCTTTTCAGTCCTGATTCTGACATCTGTGTGTTTACTTTTCTTCCTAGATTTGCATTATCAGCAAATTTGGTAAACAAGTATTTCATTAATCAAGCATTTATTTAAAAACTACCATGTATAAGGTAATGTGCTAGGTAATGCAACGTTCACCCCAGTAGTAAATAAAAACATTAAAATGGAGATGCTCCAGAGTAAAGACTTCTCTCCGAATTGATAATCCACTCATAATCAAAAACTTTTGATATTTGATAAAAATTGGCACAAAGATTTACAGTCTACATTTCCCTTTAAAAACTTCCCCCATTCTCACAGTCACATCTTTGTTGGCAAGACCTAAATCTATACCTTCAGCCTTGACTGATTTTTTATATGTGATTGACTCCTCTGTTTTGCTACTTCACCGTCCATAAAACTAAGCTATGTGCAGGATTTTCTTTTTGCCAAAACCTGCCCTTTTCCCTCTATTATTATCCGTATTAATTAATGACTTTAACATCCTCTCACTCAGTCCCGACAAACTTGAAGTGGTTTTTAATTTAAAAAAATCGTATTGATCTTTTTCTTAGTATAGAAGAATATTGGATCCTGTTATTTTTTTTTTTTTAAGATTTTATTTATTTATTTGAGAGAGAGAGAATGAGAGACAGAGAGCACGAGAGGGAAGAGGGCAGAGGGAGAAGCAGACCCCCTGCTGAGCAGGGAGCCCAATGCGGGACTCGATCCCGGGACTCCAGGATCATGACCTGAGCCGAAGGCAGTCGCTTAACCAACTGAGCCACCCAGGCGCCCCTGGATCCTGTTATTTTTATAAAGAAGAAAATTAGTAGTATAATGGTACAAATAAAATTTAAAATAAATATTCATAACCTCCATCTAGAAATGAGCATTTTATATTGCTATTTATCCTTCTGGCCATTGTTCCATGCATTAGAGAAACACAATCATTATTCACTTACCTGAATAAGCAAAAATTTTAATATAGTGTGAATGTATGTAACTGAAAGAATAATAAGGAAGTATCTATGTGATTATCACCCGTCAAGAAATAGATATGGCAAATGCGCAGATAACCCTCATATGCTCTTTCTGTGACTACTTTCCCCCTCTACAAATGTTTCTGTCGTGACTTAGAATATTATAGTTTGTTTTGCTTGGTTTTTAAACATTTATTTAAATGAAGTAATATGCATTCTTTTTGTGTCTGGAAAATTATTTCCTATATTATGTTGGTGAGCTCTATCCACATTGTATGTGGGACAGTAGTTTATTCATTTTCAGTATTGTGTAGTATTCTATTGAATGTGCCACAAAATATTTATCCAGTCTAGCATTAATTAACCTCTGGGTGGTTTCCAGTGTGAGGATATCATGAATAGTGCCGCTATAAACATTCTTTTGTATGCACACATATATTTCTCTTTGAAATATGTCTAAAAATGGAATTGTTAATAGGACATATGTATATTCAACATTAGCATAGGATGTATGTTTCCAGAGTGGTTCTACTCATTAGAATCCACCAGCTCTCTATGAGAATTTTAGATGTTCCATATTCTCACTAACACTTAGGATTACCAGTTTTATTTTAGCCATTCCAACTGGTGTGTGTTGATATCTTCTTGTGGTTTTGGTTTACATTTTCCTAAAGTGTCATAATATTGAGCACATTTTCATCGGATACCTTCTTTTGTGTACTGAGTCTCTATAAATATCTTCTCCCAATTAGTGCCTTACCTTTTTGCTCTCTTAAAATATCCTTTGACAAGTGGAAGTTTTTAATTTTAATGTCTTTTCCTTTAGCATTAGTGCTCTGTGTGTCCTGATTAAGACATTTTGGCTTACCTCATATTACTGAGGATATTCTTCCATAGTTTCTTCTGGAGGCTTCACTGTTTTATCTTTCACATTTAGATCACACTATACCTTTAGTTGATCTTTGTGCATAATATGAGAAATATTTTCTTTTATGATATGCCTATCTAGATGAGCTAGAATAATTTTTTAGAATGACCATTCTTTATCCACTGCTTTAGAGTACCACCTTTGTCATGAACCTATTGTATGTATATGTAAGGATATTAATGGACTGTTTGTTCTGTTCTGTTGATCTAGGCATCTATTCTGTTGGCAATACCATGCTCCCTTAATTACTGAAACTTTATTTTTTATTTTTTTTTAAGATTTTATTTATTGTCAGAGAGAGAGCGCGCCGCAGGCAGAGGGAGAAGCATCCTCCCTACTGAGCAAGGAGCCCGATGTGGGACTCGATCCCAGGACCCTGGGATCATGACCTAAGCTGAAGGCAGACGCTTAATGACTGAGCCACCCAGGCGTCCCAATTACTGAAACTTTAAAACAAGTCTCAACATCTGTTAAAGTCCTTTAATTCTTGTCCTTCAAGATTGGCAAACTTTTGCCCTTTGTAAATTTACTTCATTTTAGAATTTGCTTGTCACTGTCTACCAAACAGCAACAACAAAAACCCACTTCCTGAATTTTGACTGCAAGAAATTTGAATGGAAAGGTCAATTTGGGGAGAATAGATATGTTTATTATATCTTCATTATATTGTAATATATTTTATTCCTCTGATTATTTAATGACCGCCCATTGGCTAAATATGGTCCTCTGCCTGTTTTTGAAAATGGAGTTTTGCTGGAGCACAGCCACACCCATTTATTACATATCGTCTGCATTACAGGGCAGAGTCTGATGGTTGTAGCAGAGACTATCTAGCCTGCAAAGGTGAAAGTATTTAATATTTGACCCTTTACAAAAAATACTTGCTTGCCTCTCATTTGAATATTGCTTATTTCTTTTCATAATGTTTTGTATTTTTCTGTGTGGGACTCCTAAGATATTTCCTTAGATTAGTTTCTAAACATGTAATATATTTGGATGTTGTTATAGATGATATAATTTAAATTTTCATTTTATATTCTTTGATGTTTAAAAAATACTATTGATTTTTATATACTGACTTTGCATCCAATCTGTAGATTCTTTTCATTTTTTTGTGTATAAAATCTTACCAGTTTTTATTTCTTCTTTGCTACTTCTCATATATATTTATTAAATTGGTGATAATGGGAATCCTTGTTTTGTTACTGATAGTAGAGGGAGAATTTTAACATACCACTATTATGTAGGGCATTTGCTGTTTGCTATTTTGTTGAAATAGTTTTCATCAGATTAAAGAAGTTTTTCTACTCCTGGTTTGCTTCTTTTATGAATTGTTGAGTTTTATGAACTATTTTCTCTGAATACATTGAGATACTCAGTATGCTTTTACTTCTTTCTCTGTTAATGTGGGAAGTTATGTTGTTTTCAAATGATAAACCTCATATTACTGAAGTAAACCCAACTGATTGTGATGAATTATTCTTTTGGTATTTGTTTACAAATAAATTTAGATTAGAGTTAAATCTTGCAAATTTTGTTGTTTTGTTTTTGCAATTATAATCCTAAGAGAGATTTGGCTATAATTTACCTTATAAGGTTTGATATCAAGGTTATGCTGCCTCAAAAAATGAGTTGGAGAGTGTTTCTTTTTTTTCATTCTCTTGAAGAGCTTATTTAAGATTGGTGTTAGTGCTTCCTCAAATATTTCATATAATTTATCAACAAAGTCATGCAGGCATGGAGTTTTCTGAATGGAAAAAAATTTTCATTGAATTAAATTATATTATAGTTCTAGGAAAGTCTATATTCCTTTAAGATATATAAAATAGTGGCAAACATTCCTTTTTCTGTAACAACTAGAAAAACCTGGATGAATTGAAAAATTATATATACCTATTACTTGTATCTCTATCTCTGTATCTATGCCTACAAAAGTCATCAGAAAATAGTGAATGTATAGAGGTCTAGAGGAATTAATTTCCAAGAAGAGACCTTCTACATGGACAGAGTTTGGCAGCCATGTTCCTCTGGGGGCTTTTACCAAGTCCAGTTATAAGTTGAGGTTTCCACACAGACAGGCAGAAATTGATGAGGGAAAGAGAAATCAGGGGAGCTTTTAATGGAGGGATGGCACAGCCACTTGAAAACTGGATGAGTCCTAAATGCATAGCTATTTTCCCCCACCATATTTCTCCACAAGACTCTTGTCTAGGGTTCTGCAGGAGGGAGATGGGAGACTGGGCTGAAATACTCAATAAAAACTATTTCTAGTCCCAATACTTAGAAGCCAAAGTTCTGTGAGGTGGAAATGTTTATAATAAACACGGTACTGCTCACGCCTTTGTAATTTAGTCTAACTAAGGTGGCAACCCGAAACACTTACCCAGCTTAATTCCTAATTAAGGAGTTCAAAAGAGCCAGTTACCCTCCCTGTCTGACAAAGAAAAGTCATGTCCTCTGAGGGAAAATAATATTGACTCCAGTCTCTATTGTCCTTTTTGGCATACATAAAATAATTATGCAGCGTATGAAGAAGGGAGAAAATGTGATCCATAATCAAAGAGAAATACATATCCCAGACCCCAGATGATCTAGATGTTGGAATTAGTAGACAAGGACTTTGAAATGACTATTACAATTTGTTATGGAAAAATAGAAAAAAATGGAAAAATTTGATAGAAAGATGGTGAATTTTGACAGATAAATACAATTTTAACAAATTTTCCAAGCAGACACTATGGATCTGAAAACAAAAACAATATCTGAAATTAAGATTTCATGGGAATGGCTTAGCATTAGATTGTACATGTTAGATAAAATTAGTGAACTCAAAAGCAAGTCAATAGAAATTGAAATGAATGAATAAGAAGAGTTTAAGAGACTTGCAGGACAGTCAAACATATAAGCAGAGTCTCAAAAAAGAAGAAAAGCAAAAGAATGATACTTAAGCAATATTTGAAGATACAATGGGCAAGAATTTTTCAAAACAGATGAAAGATAGCACTACAGAGATCTAAGAAGTTCAGCATGCTCCAGTCAAGATAGTATGAGAAAAACTATGAACTTAATCAACTATGGCATTTTCATCATTTTTGGAACGTTCTCAGCTCTTTGTTTCTCTTCTTCTTCTAGTAGTCCTGAAGGTACAGTAGACCTTCTTAATGTATGTCCTTAGACTCTTATTCTCTTAGTGTTTTTTTTGTATTTTCATGCTTTTAAAAATATATGTTTTATTCTGAACCCTTTCCTTTCACCTAATTGTCTTTGAATTCACTAATTCTCTCTTCACCTGCAGCTTAGCTCTTCTTGTTTATCCATTGAGTTATTAATTTTGATTATTGTATTTTTGCTTTCTGAAATTGTGATTTGATTCACTTCTTTTACAATTGCTAGTATTTATTTATTTATTTATTTATTTATTTATTTAAAAGATTTTATTTATTTATTTGACAGAGAGAGACACAGCAAGAGAGGGAACACAAGCAGGGGGAGTGGGAGAGGGAGAAGCAGGCTCCCCGCAGAGCAGGGAGCCCAATGCAGGGCTTGATCCCAGGACCCCAGGATCATGACCTGAGCTGAAGGCAGATGCTTAACGACTGAGCCACCCAGGTGCCCCATACAATTGCTAGTTTAAAAAAAAAATACTTCCAATCTTGAATTCTATTTCTTCACGCATATTCATCAAATGTTTAAATGTCTATTATTGATACTTGATTCAGCATTTATTTTTGGTAACTCCATTATCTAGATATTTGATTGCTTTGTTTCTTTTACTATCATTCCAGGCCCCCATCACAGTTTTTGTTTTGTGCCTATGTGTGTATTTATTTTTGATTGAGTGTAAGGCATTATATATAAATAATTTGTAAACTGGATAATGTTACTTTTCCTCAGCAAGGTTTTACATTTGTTTGACAAGTGGCTAGGGGCACAGACAATCCGGGACAACTTTAGTCTAATTTCAGGGTTTGAGATTATTATCTAATTCTTTGTGAGGTTTGGTATATTTGTGATTTATTGTTATTCTTATGGTGCAGCTTTTTGAGGTCTTAATATAAAGCATTGGGGTCTTGGATTTTCATTTTTCTCCCTCTATCCTAAAAGTTTTTCAAAATCTCCTCTTAGGTTCTTAGCCTCTCAGTGGCTTTTCTAGAATCTACAAACACTTACAATTAAAGTGGCCTCAAATGTCAGACACACCTCTCTGGGACCTTTTCTCTTAAATCTTTGACCTCTAATTTTCTACTGTCTCCTTAGGTCTCATAGCTTCAGGAAATCTAAAAAAAAATTTTGTCTAACTTTTCTATTTGTTTTCAATGGGAGCTTTTGCTTGAATTACCTATTTTGGCAGTATTGCTAAACACAATTTTAAAATAACTATTGTGTTAGTTAAGTTTGGATGCTTATAACAGCAAACACCAGTGGCTTGAATACCAGAAAGGTTTATATCTCTCTTACATTAAAGAAGACCAGAAATAATCCATCTAGTGCTTGTTTGGCATTTCTGTGGTCATTAGGGACCTGGGATATTTTTATATTTCTGTTCTACTAGACTTAGAATGTGGTTTCCATCCTCAAGTTTGTCACAGAGTCTGAGATGGCTGCCAGGACTCTAGCCACCATGTCATTAGAAGCATAAATGGAAGAATGGGGAAAAAAAAAACCCCCACAAGTTATCTGATCTTTAGGGGAATATTCTCAGAAGTCCACCTAACATATTTTGCTTTTATCTCATTGGCTAGGATATAGTGTCATGATCACCTGGCTGTAAAGGGGGTTGGTAATGTAGAATTTTATCTGATAAGTAGTCTCAAATAGAACAGGGTTATGATTTAAGAAATAAGAATAGAGTAGAATGGATATTAGGCAAGTAACTTGTAGTCACTGATATAGCTCCATAATATCCCTTAATGTGGTGGACTATAATTTATTTATTGTTGCACATTCATGTTTTTCCCACTTTTTCCATTATTATAGGCATGCTGTGATGAACCTCATTCTGTAAAATTTTTCATACATATACATTCTTATGACCTATTTTAAAATATCTTTGTATTATTCTTTGCCTTTTAACTTGGTCAATAATAGTTTGTATGTAGAGTAGTATTTCCTTATAATATCTAAAGATTTTCCTTTGTGATTTTTGCTGTTATATGCTTTAATTATCCATCCTCCAAATGAGAGGAGTTAAATATTTACCTGTCTTTTCTAGTAATTTTTTTCATGATTTTATGTGTTTTTATATAGGAACATATTTCACACATGTGAATTTGATTACACACATTATTTTTTTTTTTTTCTTTTTTTTTTTTTCAAGATTTTATTTATTTATTTGAGAGAGAGAGTGAGAGAGAGAGAGAGAGCACAAGAGGGGGGAGCGGGAGAGGAAGAAGCAGGCTCCCCGCCGAGCAGGGAGCCCGATGCGGGACTCGATCCAGGGACTCCAGGATCATGACCTGAGCCGAAGGCAGTCGCTTAACCAACTGAGCCACCCAGGCGCCCACACACATTATTTTTTAAATGAGGACCCCTCAGAGGGCAAGGTCCAGATTGTAGTCTTATTTTTGTCTCTAACACTAAGTACAGTACTTGGATCGACAGGTACATCATACCTGTAGTTTAATGAATGTGTACAGAATGAAGTTGTCTTCATGTACTTATTTCTTCAACTACGCCATCTCTATGTCTTTGCTTTACCCTGTTCCTGGCATCCTGTGTGTTTAAATCTTCACGCCATCTTCTTTTTACAATTAATATAGTCATTCTAGTGTTAGAAATTTCCCTAATGAAAGCTACATGACTAAGTTTTTTGTCAGTCACTTTGTAATACAGAGTTGTGAAGTATGTGGGGGGAAATAAGAGAGGGATAGGAATGTGTGGACAGAGAGTACAGCCTTCACAGTTCTCCCCAAGGCAGTTTTATGGTTTGCTAATGAAGCTAAGCCTCAGGCCCTTCACTTGCAATGTGTTTATATAGTTGTATATTTTTGCAAAGTTTACATAAGTGAGGTATTTTAACCACAATTGGTTAAATCAACTGTCTTTACATCCTGACTTTTATTCTTTCATACTTTTGTGTTCAGTGGTATTGGAGAGCAGCAGATATTTTTAGTAGAAATGCATTTAGTTCAGGTTTAATGGGATGTATTTATGTTATTTGCAGTCACTTATGCATAGTTAAGCTACTGTTAGCTGTCCTGGTGTGGAATTTTTTCTAGGAATATTGCCCTCTATAACAAATCAACTGATACTGTGACAGCAAAGTAGAGGACCAAAGGACTAAAGATGTGATTGTGGAGGAAAAATAAGTTTGGAAATATATATAAAATCAGAAGCTTACTGCTGGATTATCCAAACTTAGATGGAAGAACATTTGACATCCCTCCTAAAACTTTATATTGACTTTAATGAGTTATAAAGTTGAAAGAAAATCTTCTAAATGATCAATAAGAAGAAATTTTATTCCTGTTTGCAATTTTATATAAAAGATTATTATCTTTTTATTTGATATTATTATTTATTGTACTATGAAGAGATGATCAAAGAATATACAGTCACAGAAATTTAAGAAATGTATCCTGTAGTTAATTAATAAAAAAATACTTTGCTATTTTTCTGGATTTTGTGATGTTTGTGGTATTTCTCAGTCTTTAAAAATTTGTAATTTGTCATGATATCTTTTCAACATTCTGAATAACTATTTACTTTTGTACCTAATTTTTGTATTTATAACTACATGTTCTTTTTCTTAAAGAGGGCCCTCCCAAACTATAGAAACTTCTGGCCTCATAAAACCTGCATTTATTCCTGTGTTCTCTCTTATGCTACCTTATTCACTACAAAGAACTGGTAAAGTACTCTCCAATTTGCAAGCTGAAGTCCTTGGATCTTCAAAGTCAACAAAACTCAAATCACATGAAACTTCTATTTTCAGTAACAGTACTGCTCCTCTCTCCTTGGGGGTAGGTAGGATGAGGAAGAGGGAGACCAGAATTTTGGCAGGTGAAACTGCTTACCTGATCCTGACAATGACAAAGATTGCCAGCCTGTCAGGCTGGGACAGTCTCATCAATCAATCTGTGTTTGAACTATTAGCACTGTCAGCTTCCTCCTAAAAGATGACAATTCAAGGGTAGCTTTCCTCACCTGCTGAAACTCCCTCAGTCGAAAGAGCAAAACACTTAATCAGAAGGAGGGGCAGGAATGCACATCTCTGGCAACAGAACTGGCCCCATCTACTTTCAGTCTACAGAGCTTCTTATACTAATTTTTGCATGACTGTGAAAGTGATCCTCAGCAGAAGTCCTCAACTTGCTGGTACAAGAGCTAGGGCAGGGCTTGCGTCCTCTGCCTTGGAAGGGAGTGGTTGTGATGCCAGGAATAGGAGGGTTAGAGCAACTTTGCCCAAATACTCTCACAAATGATGTCTGATTAAAAATAACAACAATAAACACTTGCCCATATTTGTTTATACATGCATTATCTCTGCAGGATGAGCAGAAATGAATGGCTGGCTGAGGGTATTAGAAATGAAAACTAGCTATTAAGCTTTGACCTCACTTGGTAATAGGAGGAAGACCATAATGGACTGTCTTTTGGGGTGTAAGGATTATTTAGATCTGAAAGCAGAGCTGTAATTTTTTGACCCTAATGCAAATAAAGTAGATGTCTAGAGAGTGTCATGTAACCCCTGGTATTATTAAAAATAGAGTATTTACACGATTTGAAGAGAAATCACAGTGCAAGTTGAAACTACTAGGAGTTCTGGTAGCTCAGATGGTGTTATTTCTATAAACTTTCCCAAAAATCCATTCTGTTGATGGATTTAAAACATTTTGGTGCTTATATGTTTATTCTATTATTTTGAAAATAAAGAGCTGGGGGCACCTAGGTGGCTCAGTAGGTTGTCAACTCTTGATTTCGGCTCAGGTCATGATCTCCGGGTTGTGGGATCGAGCCCTGTATTGGGCTCCGAGCTCAGAGGGGAGTCTGCTTGAGCCTTTCTCTCCCTCTCCCTCTGCCCCTCCCCCTGTGCTCACTTGCTCACTCACTCTCAGATAAATAAATAAATCTTTAAAAAAATATAAAGAGCTGAAAATCTGCTTCACAAATTTCTATTTCTTTTAAAGGTCATGATAGCTTATCTCTATCAGGAACCCTATCACCCATGTGCCTTAGTTTTATTTTTATCTGCTATAGAAAGAACAAAGATCACATTTTGGGGTGAAACAAGGGAAAAGCATCTCAATTGACCCTCTCCTAAGTCCTTTTCTCTTTACCTCCACTTCTAAATCACAGAGAGAATTAAAAATGTGCCTGCTGGCCACTTACATTAATGAAACTGCTAATGTCTGATGCAGGAACATCACCTCCATATGCTCTAGATACATATATGAATAGATGCACATCTGCCCTGAATGTCAGTGTAATCCATGTAAATCAAGGATTGGCTTTAAAATCCTCATTCCCAGAAACCTGAGTTAAGAAGTATTGAAGAGATATGGAACATGAACAAGCTGTCCTTTGGCCTCAAGATCAGACACAGAGTTGTCTGATTAAAAATAAACTCTCAATTGTTTTTTTAAAGAAATTTATCTTTACTGTTAAAGGGGGTCCTTATTGGCCTGCTTTACAGCTTTATGATTTCCTTTAAAGCAAGACCACTGTAAAAGAGGCATATTAGTTCCATTCTTTGTTTCTTATCTCATTTCAGCCAACTGGTTATATTCAATAGCATTTATGCTTGCTCTAAAACAGTTGTTTTCAACTAAGGGTAATTTTGTTCCCTGGAACATTTGACAATATCTGGAGACATTTTTGATTGGGGGATCAGGTAAGGTGTTGCAACTAGCATCTAGTAGGTAAAGATCAGGGATGCTGCTAAATATCCTACCATGCACAGGAAAACCATCAAAATGAGGAATTATCTGGCCCAAATTGTCAATAATGCTGAGTTTGAGAAACCCTGGTCTAAAACAGTGCACATAAAGTAGAAAAAGTGAAGTCTTTTTGATGATGATGTGTTGAAAGTCTTATAGGCAACCTGAAAATGCATCCCTTCTACCATGAGCTTCCAAGCCTCTTGTGCCATTGTTAATTATGGCTACAACAACTGGCTCAGGTAAAACAGGTTCTGATTGCTGAACCCTATTTTCATTTTCACTGAGAAAGAGAAATGGGTTGGGGTGGACATCTTCACCTCTGCTTGCTCTTCTGTGATGGAATAATCTAGTTGTTGTTTTAGAGGAATCAGGTAGGTATAAAATCTGCCATAGCTTAGGGCAAGTAAGTGTATCTGTAATTTTTATAATTTCCATAAGTAAACTAGAGGTCTGATGTCCCTTGAATTTGTTATACAAAAATTCTTATCTATCACTATTAAGTAAATATTGTTTGTTTCAATTAGTAATACTACCTTATAGATTAAACTCATTATAGAAATAACAATTTTTTACAGTCCATATGGATGACTAAAAGTAACTTTGTGGAATTGATAGCAATGTTTATGGAATAAATAATCACTGTTAATGTTGGAGGGGTTTTGACTGAATTAATCTAAGTGTTTTTGAGTTAAAGATCCATTATTGATTTGGAAAATCATACAACCATACTCATCCCATTGGCATATGTCTCTCCATTATGCTTAGACCTTGAAGAAAATCTAGTTTATTGAATTCTGGAACGACTTCTGAATTTCACAACTACAGTGGGATATCAGAGGAAAACTGGAAGATAATTGTAACACCAGAAATTGGTCCTGTAATAAAGAGACTAAATAAATGAGCATTATTCATCCTATGTATATAACAGTGATATGAAGTTACTTAGAGTATGGAAGATTTCATAAAGGACAGAAATAAACTAATATCTGTTCCTTTAGAAAGCAGAGCAAAAGAAAGTGAATGATTGACAAATTAGAAGGGATAATTTCCTGAGAGTGGGATGGTCAAATGTTGTTAACATGTTACTGAAGGAAAAATTGTCTCTTTTTTAGAGTTTTTAAAAACCAGAACATTTAATTTATGTTCAGTAGTTTAGATATTCTTTTAATTGTAGCCTGTGTCAGTTTCTAATGGCTGCTGTAACAGATTAGCACAAACTGGTTGGCTCTAGCCAATAGAAATTATTCTCTCACAGTTCCAGAGTCCAGAAGTCTGGAATCAGTATCTTTGGGCCACAAATCAAGGTGTTGGTCAGGTCAGGTGGCAGGGAAGAATTCTTACTTTGCCTTCTTCAGCCTAAATTCCTTGGTTTGTGACCATGTCACTCCAGTCTTCAAGGCCAGCATCTTCAAATCTCTTTTTGCTGTCTTCTCATTGCCTTTTGTGTGTGTGTATGTGTGTGTGTGTGTGTGCGTGCACACTTGTGTGTGAAATTTCCCACTGCCTTTCTTTTACAAGAATCTGTGAGATGGCATTTAGGGTCCACCTGAATAATCCAGGATAATTTCCCCATCTCAAAATCCTTTACATAATCACACCTGCAAAGACCCTTTTTCCAAATAAGGTAATACTTGATGGGTTTCAGGGATTAGGATTTAAAATTCTTTTTTCAGGAGGGGGGTCTTTTTTTTTAGCCAACCACACAAATTGAGGGATAAACTGGTTGCTTGCTTCATGGGTACCTTCCAGCGTTAGGATTTTGTGATCCAAAGATTGTGACCTTTGGAAATTTGCTTCCTCCTTCCCCGAGCCTTGGTTTTCTCACTTATGAAATGAGCCTAATGATGGTATTTAGGCCAATAAGATTGTTACAAAGATTAAATGACTCAATACAATTAAAATATTTAGAAATTTACTGTTATATAAGAAGTTCTCAGTAAGTGTCAGCTATCAGTACTTGTTGGTGCTGTTTGTGTTGATAAAAAAGGATTATGTGAGAAGATAACTGGGTACTTGCTTGGTGGCCTATGATATAATCCACATTTCTTTACTGTTACTTTATTTTGCTTTGACAAATTTAATGAAGGTGAGTCACAGAAGTAAAGTGGTGACTTAGTGTCTACAGAATGTGTTTAATCTGCTTTGTGGAGTTCATTTAACTTTTTCTACAATAGGGACAGACTAAGTTAACCCCTATATTGAGAGGGCAACTCAGAAACCAAGTCTTATAGAGGTTCCCATTAAGAACAATAGCTTTAGGAATAGCAGAGATGTAGTATTCTCTCAGAGAATAAGTTATTCTATACTCTGAAAATGTTTGAGTCACGTTTTCAACTTTTTATGGATGTAAAATCTCAGATTTTTAGATTGTTAACAGAAATCCTTTCCTGCTAAATTTGAGTACCATCCTTAATAACTTGGCTTGTTTAATATCAGTCTCCCATTCAAGTTAGCCTTTCTACCTGTAACACTTTAGATTGTCCTTTCCACTCCCCCCATCATTATTGCAGTATAAGAACATCTAATTTGTTAGTAATAAAACAACATATTGTCTACAAAACCTTTTCTAGCTAAAAGTATTACTGGGCTTTCTAGTGACATTCTGTGTTCTCACACAAATTAGGTTTCATCATTTTGAAGAAGGAACCACTGGGTGTATTGCACTAATCGGGAGGGGACATAATTTCTTCCAGGGGCTACATTATGCCACTGACAATGATAGGCAGACTAAAAAATAATATTAATTTGTTTTCCATTATTAATATGATTTAAAAAAATAAGATTTCAAATAATGTCAAGGGTGCACCAATGGGAATACTTCCATTTTTTTTCTGTGCATTTCACCAAGAAATAACCACATATAAGCTCAAGTGCAGTTGCAATCTGTAGACCTTTTGACATTTGAAATACTATTAGGTTAAATAATATGAAATTGCTGTTTTAGTAGGTCAAAAAAGGTTGAATGTGGTGCTTTCATACAGTACAAAGTAAACAGACAGTACCCCTGTGAAGGAGCTCAATTTCCCAGAGCTATTAAATGAAAGTAGCTAGATGAAACATTCAAGTATATAAGGAAATTTTTGCATTTTCAAGTTACTGATATTTCTCCCAATAAATATAAACTGGGTCCTGTTTCACATCCTTTACTTTAATGTCAATGATTATGGGAACATGCATTATTAAAGGAAGGGAAATGAGTGAAAGAAATTCATAGTACAGAAAGCTAGGTAAACAGAAAACAATGAAAACTGCAGATTGTTACAAACTTTGTAATCATTTCTGTTTGACAATGTTTATCTCTTTAAATGTTTATCTTCTTACCCATTTTTATTTCATTGTTATGTGTCTCACAAAGTTGGATATCACTCAATGTTTAGCTCTTTGGTATCTGAACATGGCAAGCAGATTGCCCTGGCATTTTTATATACTGTAGAAAAAGAAAGTCATTTTCATTTATTGAGATTTATTATTTGAATATGTTTTCCAATATAGCAAAGCACACCTACAAAATTTAATGTACATGCATATGCAAGTACACTATTCCAGCATAGCATCAGGTAAAATTTTATACTTTCTGTTGGAGAAGATGCAGGCACTTAAATAGATGCACACACTTTTGCCCTCCCACCCTCCACACTTTCCCTTAGTGATCAGTGATATGGGGAAAGGTATTATATTTTCCATAAAACCCTCCAAACATCCATTCATCACTTTCTAGGCTGGGAGTTGTTCTGGAATGGTAAGTAGTTGGGAAGATGGAAAAATCTCTAATGGAAGAGATTATTACCTTTGGGGAATGTTTGATGACTCAGGGAAGGAGAATGACTTTAAGGAACAGGCACACAGACCTATTATTATGGGTTTCACTAAGAAGTTAAGTTTTACATTCATATGATTTTTGTTTTTTATGGCAAATATCATGATTTTCTTGTATTAATGAAGCTTCCCTGTGAGAAATTTCACATTAAGAAACACATCAGCTTGTCATTGATCAATTCCATGAGTTCCTATCAGCTTTTGTTCTACCACAGTCGTCCAATTCTTATGACCTCGTTGGCAATTTCATGTTGTACCTTGTAGCACATTGCATTTTGGGATGGATGTAAATGAGTAAACTTAGACCACCTCATAATTTAAAAAGCAATCTCACTCTGAGTCAACATGTGTACTGCCTACCATTAAAAATGGGGGAAAAAAGGAAATGACTGGTTCAATAATTTATGAAAAGTGTTACAGTTTTATTGTTTATGCATTTTTTTTACAACACCCATCACTGTAGCACCAGGGTATTCAGATGAAAAATTGGATTCAAGCTCAAAAATGATGGGGGAGGAATGTCTGTTTTCCATTCCTTTCTTAGCGGCTTGACAGATAAATGTCACGGTGAGTAAAAAGGTAGATATAAGAAAATAAATCAATTAGCTAGCTAATATATATGATACTTTCTGTAGGCAAAGAGACATCATAGATATTTTGGGAAAATCAAAGAAACCTGACCTGAACTTCCCTCAAAATTACATGGAAAGCAGGGAAGTAGGTGAGGGTGATAGAGATCAAACAAGATTGGTCCTGAGTTCATATCTGTTGAAGCTGGTTGATGGATACACGGGATTCCTTATTCTCATCACTCTACTTTTGCATATGTTTGAATTTTTCCATAATAAGTTTTCCTAAAATCCCAGGATTTTACTATTTCCCAGCAGGAGTTGATACTCCAAATATGGAAATAAGAATGTTCATTTTTGCATGTATACTGCAGGCTCTATATTTCATAAATATTTCCTATTTCCATAAAATCTTGATATCCACATCTTTCTTGCAGGAACTTAACAAAATTTTCCAACCAATAAACATATTCAATGTTTCTGACCCTGCATCCTATACACTATCAGGGTGATTTGTCATGAGAAGACGAAAGTAATAAAAATCACAAAGAAGCAAGAGGGATACCTTAAGCTATAGACTAAAGAGAACTGGAAGAATGAAAATTTGGATTCTGAGTTACTCAACCTATTTTTTCTCTGTAGCAGCATAAAGGTTCCAAAGGCTACCATATTAGATCATCACTAATTTGGAATCTCAGTACGCTTTATGAGCTTGCCTTTGTGACGTACCTAGAGAACCTAAAAATTAAATGAATGGCTTGAAATCACACAAGTATGGTAGTGTAAGACTAGAATTGACCTGATTACTCTCATCCCCATCACTGATTATTCTTTAACTGGATGTGAACAGCATTATCAAGAAGAACTTCCTACCTTCCATGATATGTCCATAACATTCAGATACTAAGATTGAACTTGTACATACTAACTTTCAATTATAAAAGGAGAGAAAAGATATATTTAGGTCCTTGTTCCTGGCTGTTACTGGTAGAATTTGTCAGAACAAAGTTTTAATCAAACTTTTTTTCATTTTGTGTAAACATAACAACTTTATCATTTATCAAGAAAAGATTATCTATACCTAAATAACTTAGTCCCAAGGTAAAAAAAAAAAAATACTATGTATGTATAACTCTAATAGAGATTATTTTATCAATAGTCTCTACTAGCATAATACATAAACATTGTTTTGAACTTGTTCTTTATTATCAAATACCACATTTCTGAATTTGATTTTGCAGTACTATATTTAGTGTGGCTTCATTAACACTTTCTTGACTCTTGTCCCACATAGAATTGGCTAATTCTTCTTTTATACCATACCGTACGCTGCAACTTTCTTTATTATCGCACCTATAACATGAGTTCCCTTCTTTAGTTTACATGTTTGTCCCCCTCTACTGGACTCCAAATTTGTTTGAGACCAGTAATCCTTTTCAATGCCCAGCAAAATGACAAGCTCTTTGTAGGTTTTAATAAATGTTTGTTGTAAGTAGATTGGCAAATTAAATAAATGTCTTCTGGTGGCTGATCTTTTGAGTGACTTTGAGCTTATTTTATTATGTAAGCAGATGATTTTGGCTTTTTCCTATCTCTTTTCTCACATGACCCATATCCTTTCACTGGGGCTACACACAGAAGAGGAAAATATTTTACCCACTGACTTCCAATTTCTCATCCTTTCATTGAACTAATCTCTATATTCTTTGTGTTTCTCTGCTTTCCCAGTATTTAATATATTAATTAATAGATCCAATATCTATTGTGATCAGCGAATCAAATGTTATTGAATGTGCACTGCCCCCCCCAAACCCTTATTATATTCATTCATCTAAATCCAGCCTTGTTTTCTATTTTTCTGCCTTATCCCTTTTCTCCCCCGCCCCCATTGCCTCTTAGTCCCTTCTAGAAGAGTCGTTTTGTTTAAAACAAAACAAAACAAAACAAAAACCAAATAGCTTTGATAGCTCTTTTAAGACCCATAGTTCTGAGGTCCCATGGTAGGAGAGAAATATTTCTATGTCAGGTGAGTAAACATTCTCTTAAATAAGATACAAAGTAGTTGGCAGGCACTGGATTTTGTTGAGGCTTCAGTTTGACAAACACATTGTCCATTAAAATGTCAGTGGTTTTCCTCTTTTGCTATTGAGCGTTTCTCTACCCCATTCTGGTCCAAAAAAGCTTAGGAGATCAATTGTTTTCTAGGATCAGGGATATTTGTGTAGATTTTCTTTCTAGTCTCCCTGGAATCATGGAAGATGAAGGAGTGGTTACATGGTGAATAATTTATAGAGTTAAGGAACATTCCTCTCCAAAGGGCTCTCAAACAGGTTCAGTTCAGGGTTGAGTCTGGTTAAAGATTTGGGTTTATTATTATTATTTTTTAGGCACAGTTTGTGCATCCCTAATAACCACCATTACAGGTAATCTTTCTTGTTTTCCACCAAGTAAACAAAGGTTCCTTAAGGTCATTTAGAACAGGTTGGTAATTCATACTAAAATCAGATCTGGCCTGCTAGGGTTATTTTTTTTCCAGAAGTTTTTATTAGAGGGAATCTGCTGATACAAAGAGGTCCAAATAAACTTACCAGCCAGGACTGCTTTTTATTTTGAATATTTTTAGAATGAGACTAAGTTTCTTAAAAACATGAATATATCAGCCACCAACATGAGATAAGTATGGGAAGACAGCTTTAGTTCCATTTTGTAGGTAGAAGATCAATCCAGAGGTTTGTTTCTGATCCTATGGGCCTATATGGTCCCAGAAACAGATTCTGTCTCTGATGTTTGAAGTCTGCTAGAATAAGATATCTCTTGATAAGAGGTGAATGCCAATTTGCTGAGTGAGCTGGTATTATTTAACATTTATCAAGAAGAAATTGAGATACTAGGGCTAAGGAGTTCAGCGCCTTAGATTTGTGTGTCATTTAGTTCATTACTGATACAAAAATCATGAGGGTATTGGTTTTATTTTGGGAAAGCAGATTTTGAATGTTTAAATCATGATAGAAAATTCTCCTGAGAAAACAAAATAAGAGTATTCAGGAATTTGTACACATCTATTTTTAAAATAATCATTTAGCTAAGTGGTTGTGTCTTTATAAAAGACTACAAGCATCGGTCTAATAAATGAGGCTGGATTTTAAAAATAGATTTGAATTTCATGCCTTATATTTTGTCTGTAGAAAACAAACAAATGCTTTCCTGTCTACTACCTTTTAGAAAAGCATAAGGTTTTACTTAATTGTACAAAAAAAAAAAAAGTGTCTTCAAAATTGAAATGGAAACAGAGCAATAATTTATGATTATGGTATTCTGCCATTAGCCCTGTTGGATGGTTTTATGTATTTGTTACATATTAACTTATTCTAAACTATTATTTTAAGAGCACCATGGCTTAAAAAGGTTTTGAGAGATTGTCTTATTAGCCTCCCTCCCTCCCTTGAAAATAAGCCCACTGATAACATTTTCATAACCTCCCTTGGTAACATATCTCATTGTATAGTCATCCTCATTGCAGGTATTTTATCCCCATATGAAATGTGGATTTTTTTATGCTACAGTAATTCTATTAGTTTCACTATCTCCACTGAGATTAGAATATCTAGCTTATTTTCTCTGTGCATTAGTGTCTACCAATTCTTGAGGAGTGGCATCCTTTGCTCCCAGTAGGAACAAGGTACTATTGCCTCTGGAATTGCATGAACCAGCATGAATCTTAATATGTTTTGTCATGCTCTGTTCATGTACTCAGTATATGAGTGAGGCAATGTATAAGTGATTTTTTAAAAGGCAACTGTAAAACCGTTTATAAAAAATGGCCTATTTTATTTTAAAACTTAATGTCAGCTGGTGGTTTCCTATGAGCTATAGAGTGGAACTAAGTAGAAGAAAAGCTGTTCCAAAGATGATGACTTTTTGACTGTTTTCCTTTGTTTCTTTTGGTCTGCTGCATTGGGTCAAAGTTTTAGGGAGAATGAAGACATTGAGTCAAATTTTAGGAAAAGAGGATGAGTTCAATGTATTCATTTTGAGAGCTCCTTGTCCTGAAGGAATTCATCTTGGGTCACTTTACAGAATGTTCTTTTCTATTCTCCTGCCTTCCCCACCACCAACCTTAGGTGCCTCTAGAGGTTAATAAACTATTCTCAAAACTAAATAACACTCAGAGAGCCTCATAGCACCAGAGAGGTTTGGGCAGCTGGGGGTGGGCATTGGCCATCAATTTAGATCTAGACCAGGTCAATAGCAAATGAAGGCTGTTGTCTTGAAACAGCTGTTCCGTGGCCTCTGTGAAATGAGGTGGTGGCTTCCATCCAGTTTCTGGACAGCTGTCTTCCTCACAGAAAACATTGCCACAATTGGCATTAATTGGCTCTCTTGCTCAGAGCCTCCCGCAGCCAGTTCATTGAAACTTCTCTTTTCTCCCTTCCTTTCTCCTCTCCACCCTCCTCATCTTCCTTCTCTTCATTTCTGCTTTCCCCTTCCTGTTGTCTTTTCCCTTTTCCTTTCCTTCTCTGCCTTACCAGCAGGTGGCCTGGAAACAAAAGAGTAGCAGCAGTTCCTGAGGGAAAAATGCATTAACACCTCAGCCTGTGTTTTCTGCCAGGGCTTGCAAAGGGACCTAAGACCAGCTGTTGGGATAGAATGCTCATACCTCCCACAGCGTCTGCCTTCTCTGCCCCAGCCCTAAGCTGCTTTGCTCAAGGTGTGTCAGAGTTTACTCTGGGGTTGTCTATTTTATCCATTGAGCTTGTTTCATCACAAGGCAGGGAACACGGCTGCGTTTGTAAAATGGCTGGGCCCACAGGGAATTCTGAATGATTCAGTAGTGGTAGTACAAACCCTTCATTATTACTCCCTCTTGGGTACAACCAGGAGTTAGTAGAGACGGAAGGTCGTGCAGTTTTTGATTCCCTTCTCTGATAAGGACTGCACTATTTGGGGGGTGGTGTATATGGCAGTCATATTCCCAAACCCCAAACCAACACACCTGTCCTGACCAGACATTTTTTGATTTATAATCTATTTATTTGACAAGTTTTTAATAAAGGAAGGATTAAACTCCATTTTTAAACTATATTTAACAAATTGTTTGAATTACAAGGAATAAAATTCTGTGAAACAAGACTTCTTAAAAATCCACAGCATGAATTATTAACTCCACAGAATTCTTTGGATGCACTTTGGCTCCTTCATAAAACAATAACGAGATAGCAGTGATAGCTTCCACCCCTGAAATTTCCAAGTCTGCTCTCAAGTTATCCACCTTCATGTTCTCAGTCTCAATTTGAGTCAAAAAGTAGACCAAAGGAAGACTTACCACTCACATTATTTCTCCAACCAGAAGGAAGCAATGATGGACATGATGCTCTCTTACTATAGAAAGAGAACACAATTAAACAATTTTACAGCGTTTCTGCAATTACTAAAAAACCCAAAGCATTTTGCCCTAAGCTGCCTTTGTTTAGAATTTGAAACCTGTGTACAACGTTGTATGGAGAAATTCAACCAACATGCCACACATTGGTTTGCAATTAGCTGATTACAATGTTAATTGCTAAGAACACTTATACGGCCACGAAGATATCCAAGCCTTTGAAATGACCATATGAAATCTAAACCAGGAGCTTGAATTGGGGCAATATTAAACAGATGTGAAATCCCAGATATCCTTTGCAAATTAGAAGGTAAAATAATTTAGCACAGCTGCTTTTGGCAAGGGTTTTGATTTTCAGAGTATGACCAGGACCCACAAAACAGTTACATAAGAAAAAAGTGAGATTCAGCTTTAGGGAAAATATCCTAGCCTGAGCTCTGACTCTATAGACTTCATGATCCACTTTCTCTCATCTATATGATGGGACAAATCATTCTCTGTCACCGTATGTGTTATTTTTTTTTTACTTCATGGGTATAAAATTACTTGAAAACCAAAATGCTGAATACTGTTAATAATTAGAGCAAGCAAACTGTGTGTAAAAAAAATAGCTTTGGAGAAATGTAATTTCTAGAATGGAAAGATTGTCTAACAGGTAAAAGAATGGCTTTCAGTTTTGTGATTCATTTATTCATTTAAAAATGTGATGGAAGAAATCTGAGAAATGATATGAAGAGGTTGGCTATGTGTCTATTTGTTCTTCTATTTAAAAAAAGAAAAAACCTCAAACACATCTAACTTCCAAAGAAAGAAGAGAAAGAAAGAAAGAAGGAAAGAAAGAGAAAGGAAAATAAAAAGACCAAAAAAAAAAAAAAGCCATTCTGATTTATAACCATTTGTAGTTTGGATGTGCCTTGAACTTTGCATTTAAAAAGAAAACATTTTTCTGATTTTCTACCAATCCCTCTCCTTAGCTTGCCATTTCTAACCATATCTTTCTCCTTGAAAGCAAATGACAAGTGAGGAAGAATTGGTTTATAGCTGCTAAAGTCTCTGCCTTAAATGAGCACTGCTTTCATTCAAACAGGTCAAAATGAATGTCTGAGAAGGGGCAAGATTTTAAGGCTTGAACAGTGAGTGGAAACATCATTTCCTGACTCCAGACCTTCTGTCATTGTGGAGTGGGACTTCATCTGGCACTTTAGTTTTCCCTTCTACACTAGTTAAAATGCCATGTTGTCACTTCCCTCTCTTTTTGTCTTTTTTTCTTCAATAGGGACATTGAGAAGATTGAGAGAATGAATAGAGTAAATGGAGATCATGTATATGAATAATATTCTTTAGCCAACAATGTATACTAGTCACAGGAAAAATATTTTTCTTTATGGTTTATATTCATTTCTCTAAGCTCTGAAATCTCTCAAAATTTAGCTCATGGAATATAAATCCAAGGTTCATAATGGGCTAAACTGATGAGAAAGATGAAAGAATCAGGTTTTTAAGATAATAAGGAATGGCTAGGGTTGTGTCAATGGGAAGGGCCACATCCAAGACCAGCCAGGTGTACAATTCTGGGGCACCGTAGTCATATCATATTGTATGTGAATGGTGCCCCCTAGTGTGGAGCAATGCATACCCTGCCCATTGGTCCATTCAGTACATCCTCCTTGAATTTACTCCGTTGCCAGGCATGGTTCTAACTGGTGGAAGATAGCAATAGAGAAAGCAGATAGGAATCCCTGGTCTCATGAAAACTAAAAGCATTCTCACTGTATTATTATTTTTTTAAAGGCAAAAAGCACTGGGCCAACCAAATAAAATGCATATATATGCAGAATTTGGCCCATTGGCCCACTAATTAATGACCTCCTGCTCTAGGCTTTTAAATTATTTCTGTAATCTTGCAGGTTATAGCCACAGGGACAAAACACAGAAATGTACTGACCACAGGTTTGCATCTCCTGCTTAGCTCGTGCTTAATGAGAGCACTGTGTACATAGAAAAGTTGGCTAATTAATTTTCAATTTAAATTCTGTATCCCCACCCCAGTGTCCGTACTTACTACTCCTTCTTCCAAGAAAACATAATTCCTAGAGGTGATTGGTTAGGTAAGTGAGGAAGGAAAACTAGAACGAGGTGGGGGTCATGGCATTCTGCCAAAGCATTGTCTGCCTAGACATCGGTCCTGGAAACCAATGGCAGAGGCGAGCCATTGAGCAATGTTCAGTGTGGCTCTTGAACCAATTCAAAGTCTGCTCCTAACCACCTACAAATTTAATTAAATTTTTTTTTCAAGGAAAAAGGAAGATTCCCTAAAGCTTCAGGTCTCTTAAGGGTTATGTTAATAGAAGCAGGAGAAGTGCAGAATTTAAAGAGCTCACTTATAAAGAAATTTATTTCTCAGTCTTATGGCATCTTAATGCCACTTGATAGAAAGTTTTAATTTAATCTGCATGTAGGCAAAATTGAACAAAAAGAGGGTCTGGTCACCTAGCTACTTTCATGGTGTCTGGAAGATTTTTTTTTTCTTTTTCTTTTCTTTTTTACATTGGAAATTTCAGTAACACTGGAAAGAAAACTTGTATTCATTTTCTGCAAAAAGCTTTAGAGAAATGCTGTGATGGTACTCAAAGAGTTTAAAAGTTTTCCACCTCACAACTCACTTTGAATTTTCTTAAATAAGATCATGACTCAAAAATATTTAAAGAACCTAGGTCACAAATCTGACGAGAAACTGTCACAGTATAAAGGTATAAAGACTAGATGTAAGCATCCACATCTTCTAAAAAATAGAACAGAGACCATCCCTGAGTACTCTTTCTCTTTTCTACCTGCCTTCCAGAATCCATTCTTTCCAAAAACCCCTCATAAATGAACAATAACAATAATCATCATCAGAGGAGAGAGAGTTTCCCTATCAATTTACACGTTACATTAAATTACTTTTCCCAAAGTCTGGAAGCATTTCCTGAAAACCGTCAAAAGTATTAATTTTTTTTCTCTCTCCCTCTCTTTAAATCACAAAGCAAAATTCCACTGTCCCTCTACCCCCCCTCCTTCTAAAAAAAAAAAAAAAGTTGTTGAGTTTTGCTTTTCTATTCACTGCAGTTCTGGCCAAAGTAAAGCCCTCTTTCTCAATGACGTCAAGATCTTTACCAAGATTAGGCTTTCATTTCTCTATTGCAGCAATTAGCCAGGGAATGTATAAAAGGCTTCAGGGAGACTCACTGGGCTGCAGAGAGAGAGGCACTTTGCACCACAGACAGATAGCACGAAGGAAAAGCCAGAGGGAGTGAGGAAAAGAGGAGTCAGTCGCTCCTGGGGAAGGGAGAGAGAGAGACAGCCTGGGAGAAGGAGAACAGAAAGTGTGTGTAAAACGGAGTAAAGAAGGGGAAAAACTACCCTTAAAGCACATTTTTTAAAACTCTGGCAATTCAAGAAAGAAACAGTCTACGTTTCTGAACATAGAGACAATGAAAAGCTAAAGAAAAATTTGCAATCTCTGCCACAGTCTCATAGGTGCTTGGAAATGAAAGTAGAACTGCCTGTCTTTAACCGACTCTGAGAGGGGTAACTGGATTAGGAACGGGTACGCCAGTTTGTGTGTGTGTGTGGTTTTTTTTTTTTTTTTAAAAATTTAAAACCCAAAAAAAAAAAAAAAAAAAAGCAGCAGCTCCGAATTGAATGAATTGATGGGCACACTCCAACTGCTGGGCTGGAGAGACTGGACTTGGTCTTACCATTTCTGCTTCTTTGAAAGAGGAGACAACTTGGGCTTCCTTTTAATTTAGTTTTTCTCCTTCTCCCCCCACCCCCGGCCTTCCCCTTTATCTCCCCCACCCCCTCTATCACCACCCCCCTTTTAAATAAGAGGGTGAAGGGGAACCAGAGCGCACAAGGGAACTGACTGGGAGGCAGAGAAGATGGGCATCCTCAGCGTAGACTTGCTGATCACACTGCAAATTCTGCCAGTTTTTTTCTCCAACTGCCTCTTCCTGGCACTCTATGACTCGGTCATTCTCCTCAAGCACGTGGTGCTGCTGCTGAGCCGCTCCAAGTCCACTCGCGGGGAGTGGAGGCGCATGCTGACCTCAGAGGGAATGCGCTGCATCTGGAAAAGCTTCCTCCTCGATGCCTACAAGCAGGTGAGCTGCTCCGACAGGGGCTTCTCCCGTGATCAGCAGGGGTAGGGGTTGGCAAGTTAGGGACAGCAGGCCGTGGGGAGCACTGGGCTGGGATCATGGAGCTCTCTTTGGGGGCCTGGTGGTTATGCTCAAGGGAGCTCCTTCCTGCACCTTCCACACCTGTCACACAGGTTAGATTTGGGGCTGACAGGTATTAAGTTATAATGACTCGGCGTGACTTAGTAAGGAGGCTTTCTAATAGGGTCATTCGTGTCTTGCTGCAATTTTGGAGTAGAGGGTGTTTGTGCTGGTTAAATAACTTGGGGAAAAGTCGGAAAATGTCGGGGGAGGGGAGACTGCTGCGTTTAACCTGCTCTTGTCACAAACTGGGATTTTGAGGGTTTGCTTGATGAGAGGTGGAGGTGCATTAGGAAAGACGGTTCAATGGTGGGCACTGAAAAGCAAGGGGAAAAAAAGAAAATGCTACTCAGAACCCTCAGAGTTGGCAAGATGTAACAAAATGGTCACAGCTGGTGTGATTTGGCATAATAGCCCCCCTCGTTTCTGGTAGAGGTAAGAGTTAATGAAGGCAGCCCTGCGTGCAGCATCCTCCTCTACATGGACATTTTTGTAATTGAAGGATAGTTGACATACAATGAACAGGTGTATGACATGGGGTTTCGACAATTATATACATTAAGAAATGTTCACCATGATATGTGTGGTTACCATCTGTCACCATACAAAGTTATTACAAAATTATTGACTATATTCCCTATGCTACACTTTTCATCCCCGTGACTTATTTGATTTGAACCCTTTTGAAGTGGTTATCAGGCGCCGAGTCCCGGGGTTAGCGGATACCAATTTGCAAAAAAGAAAGAGCTGAGAACTAGCTGTCAGAAATCCAGACTTTGTAAGGGAAACCACATTTGCTTTCTCAAAAGTGAAACAAGTTGTCCTAGAAAGAGCAGATAAGTCTATGGTTCGTTACAGTCTCAAAACTGTTATAACACGTGTCTTGAGCACTGGAGCAGTGACCTTACTTAGCTGCGGAACTCATGTCCCAGGGCTGCTTCTCAAGACCAGACTTGATGATCTTTGTTTCTAAGACTTACTGACATCCCAGCCTTTTGGCTGCTTGGAGATGTTGGTAGGACACCCCCAACTCAAATCTCAAGGGGCAAAGGGGAACTGGTCCTTTGTCAGTTGTCCCCTCTGTCCATGCCCACATGAGTCCTAAAGATCTCTGGGCTTAATTAAGAAGAATGGACTCATCTGGCAGAAGTTGTGGTCAAAGTAGACAATCTTGGTTTTCCCTAACTGTGTAGGGGGACCTTGTCCGAGATGCCAGGGAAGGGAGTTTGAGAGGCATATGGAAGCCAGTGAAGTGGTACATTATAGACAAGTGGCACCTCAGAAACAGGATTAAAACTCAGAATCGGAGAGGGGGGGAGGAATGAATCCCCCATCAATAAAATCTAGAAAAATAACATCTATGCACCAGGAAAGGAACAGAAGTAACTTCTAGTCACAAAGAATCCAGAGTAAGCTTGTTCCACTGAAAATTAAACAAGTGTTCAAGAAGGAAATATTCATCATGAATTAGGGGCGTTTTACTATATTGCATGTCTTTGTTATCAAAAGTTACCTGCAGAACGTCTGCATGTGTTGTCCTTAAGGCCAGAGAATAGTAAGAGCTCTTGTTAGTAAATAAAAGTTCCTTTATAATAATAGGAAACAATGCTTAAGGTTCTAACCATATAATGTTATGTATGTTGGGCAAAGGGGAATTGAGGGAGGGAGATATCGAGATGGCCATTTCATTCCCACAAATGTATCATTGAATGTGAAAGTTTTATGTTTTGATGTGGGAGAAAAGACTTCGGACGAGGGTGGAGAATGCACACTCACATATGTCAGGCACGTTATTAGCAAGTTCCCTCATCCATATCTGGATTTTGTAGGTATTAGGAAGATAACATGCCAGTGCCAGTGGCTTGAACTCAGCATATTAAACTCTTACTTCTTTGAAAGATAATGGACTTTTTGCCTATAAAAGGAAAGTCACCAGTTGGGAGAATTTTACTTATACACGTATATCCTTGTATAAATATCTCACATAAAATATGGGGGCTCTGCTGTTACCCACAAGAGGAGTGTTTCTCCTCTTAAGCAGCTTATTGGAATAAAAAGGGGGAAAAACCAAATGCCTCTTCAATAAACTTTATTATTTATTTTTTTCACTAATATATAGTGTGTTGCAATATTTTGTGTTTTGTAGTCCAAGAGATTGACAAGGACAAGTGATTTTTTTTTTTGCATATGGTTTATGTATTCTTCTCCTATATTGTTTCTATTGATTTGATTAGTGACCAAGTTCACAACTGATGTTATTATGTTTGCTTTTTATGATTTATATAATAGATACCATGAGAAGAAGCAACTCAAGAACCCATATATCCAGAGACAAGACTGGACTGGGTGTCTAATGAATAGAAACGTTGTGAATACAGCTTGCCTTGATTTTAGGTCTCCTTCTGTCTCCCAAGTATGACAAGGTGGTGGTGGCTGTGGTGGCATTTAAGGGTCACGGCGAATCTCTGAAAGAGGTTGAATCACTTCCCTGACTGCTGTTGTCATCTGCGACACTGTCTTTGGGTGGAGCCAATCTAGGGCCACCCTGGAGGAGGTTCTATGTGATGCAGCAGCACTGTATTTCACAACCCTGACTTGCGTTACTTTGAGGCTGCCACCTGCAGAAGCAGAGTTTTCCCGGCTGAGGGATTTGCGCACCTGTAATACGTTAGGCCCGTCCTTTCTAATTCCCTTTGTTGCAGGTCAGCTATTTGGGAAGATATTGCTATAAAAGTGCTATCCCTGTGTTTGGCTCCAATAGGAGGCCACAAGGAAAGCAACAGAACAAAATAAAACAACCCTTCTACGTTAAAATATTGACTGGGAGTTAAAATTAACTTCAGAGGGAAACCTTTAAAGATAACTTGCGCTCGGTTAGAGGGAGTTCCGTGCAAGGTTTTGATGAAAAAGAATGTCTACGGAAACTTGTGACAGAGGTGAACACCAGATGTGTGTTCTTTAAGTTTTCCTAATCTGTGTCATTGCGTCTAACACTGCATCCTTGTGCTGGTGTTCCGAGACTCAAAAATGCAACCAATAAGCAAACTACCCTGTCTGGGAGTCTGGCTCCTACCTAAATGAAGTGTAAAAGTAAACACACAGTATAGAGGCTGACAAGCAGTTTAGCTTCTGCGTGGTAAATACTGCAGTAGCACAGAAAACATATTCATTTGAACATATAATTTTGGTTTTGAAAGGGTTTCTAACATCCTTCTCCTCTTCATTCACCTCAAACCTTTTGACACTGGTTTCTACAATGGGAAATAGCCCTCTTAAGAGAGAAATTGTCCCAAAAGAACACAAAGGAGGCCACAGCCAGAGCTTGTCCATCACTTGGATAAACCACTAGGAAGTGCTAGAGCTCAGGTACAAATCAAGGTTTTCAAGGTACAAATCAAAAAGAGAATGACCAAAAGGGAATTGAGGAAAGAGTACGTAGCTCATTCTTCAACTCTGGTTTATTTGGCCAATTTGAATGTAAATGGGTAAATTGCTGCTTAATAATTGTTTGGCCACGTTTGTAAGGCCGCTGATGCAGTCTGGTCATTATTTCAAAAAATTTGAAAAAATTTGAAAATTCTTGATGGTTAATAAAGCCATTCCAGGGCTTTGGGTAGCAAGAAGGATGTGTAAATATTGTTCTACCACCACCATTTTTATCATTTGCCTTACTTCCTACCATGGGATGAGGTGATATTTTGTCCAGAAGCCTTTCTTAGGCTGTGGAAAAGGGGAAAAAAAAAAACAAGGTTAGTAGTATATGCTCTATTTCCAGCTTCTGCTTGATGAATGGTTCTTTTTTTCCCTTGCCCTGCATTTCACAGTCCACATGCTAAAGAAGTATTATCCTTTTCCCCATGCACTGAACACTGTCAGTAAAAGGAATACCATCATCAAGGGAGTCAATTTATATGCCATATATTTACACTCTTGTTCATATTTATAAATATAGCTATCACAACATTTGTGCTCTGCCCAGAGATGCCCTGTATTGTAAAAATGCAACCCTTTATTTACCTCCCTTGTTGATGTTGTGTTGATGTTGATTACACAAACATAAGAAAGGACAACTGTAATAGCGCAGATGAGAGCGATAAAGTCAGTGATGACGATATTACATTTTACGTATGTCCTTTCTGATCCTTGCAAAATAAAGGGACCCTTTGGGAACATCGGAACTTCAAGACCAATTAGTGGAAATGATGCTTCTTGTGTTTGGGCATTAAATACTGGGCAGGGTTCTCTTTAGAGCAGCTAATGCTGGCAGGGAAAGAGGTACCGACCTAATTACTCTTCCGCAAGAGTAAAAAATGCCTTTTGAATGCCTCTTTGGCAAATATGTCTCATTAAGGACAAAAACCAAACACAAACCCTCTAAGAAGGAGAAATTAAGATGATAGGTAACTTGTGGCCAGGAGACTTTCTGTGCCACTGTGGGAAATTAAAACAAAGTTTGGGAGTACCAGGGGATAACTTGTTTTTGTTGAGCTTCTTTCCTGCAGCCTAAATGTTATTATGGGACAAACTTTTATTTTCTTCATCATCCTGGCTCTTTGTCAAGGAATGCTTTGCTCCTGGGGAAAGCAAAGAATCTTCCATCATTGAAGACAATGGTGATTCTCCCATTCCGTCTCAGCAGGGCGTATAACTGAGCAAACCAAGAAACTCTTCATTTGAAATTCTGGTCATAATAGGAATTTAATTGTCACAGAGATCAAATGAGAAATGACATTGGTCTCAAATGGCAATTGAGAAAGGACAATAATGTCCTTTTAAAAGGTTTTTTTTTTTAGGTTAAAGGGAACTTTCATTTTTTAAATTTCTGAAGTTTATTTTTTTTTTATCATTGCTAAATTGTCATCAGCAGGTTTTAGCAAAATGGACAAACTTTACAATTAGTAGATGAGGTTTACAAAAGCAGACTACTGGTCTACTCACATTGGGACTCACAAATAATAGGTGTTTTTTTTTCCCCCTCATAGGTTTATTAATATCATTGGTCTTACCTAAACGTTTTCTCTAACCTAGTCACCCTCATGAACAGGATGTCCACTTATGACCTTCCAATCTGCAGTAGGGCCCCGTGGCTGCTCAGCAAAATAAAGAGGATTGGATACTATCATTTCATACATGCACCAGGCGAGATAATCAAGAACAGATTGATAGTATTTGGTGTTGATTATGACGGAATTCTACAATAGGGCTCCAGGATTCACATTTCCAAATTATCTGACTCAGTAGCATATCCATCACCCAAACACAGTTGTGTTCTTTGCAGGTCAAGATTATTATTAAGTGTAAAATTCTTCATTGACCCCTACTCCTAGGAGTATAACAGCTATTATTCACTCAGTTATTCATTCAACAAAATTCCCAGCTTAACAAAATGCCAACCCTGCTGCCGGCACTACACACACACACACACACACACACACACACACACACAAGCATTATGTATTTGGTAACTTTTCTAATTTTTAATTTTAGAGTGAATGTATTATACTTGTTTGAAATTTTCTGACGTGGACTAGTCTGTATTTTGAAAGAATTATGTGGCTGAACTATGTGTCACTAAAAAGAAGGAGAAGGTGCTTTAACTTTCCAAGAAAATTAACTACAGGTAATAAGAGAGTCACCTGTGACTGAAGCATCAGATTAGATTATTCAGTTGAATAATCAAGAATAATGCGAGGATCAGCAGCTCTGCCTGGGTGAGAGTCAGGGGCATCAGAGGTCTTTAAAATGACTCCAGCAAGCAGATGGTTGTTTTCACCTACCAAGAACCTATAAGTCTACAGTCCAGAGATGATTTTTCTCCTGTGTATGGGTTGCTCACTTGACAAGAAGTCACTATGACAGTTCATGGATTTAGACTGGTCTGAATGCATTCAGATCTTTATATCACAGTGTATTGAGGAACACAGCGCAATATCATTGAAAGCAGCCCTCTTAGAATTATTACCTGTATTTTAAGTGGGAAAAATCTAATGAGAAGGTAATGGTAATGCTACCCACCACCTAGATCTACAAAGAAGTGCAAGAAGTACCCATAGATTAAAAAGTTTATAATACCTGGGCGCCTGGGTGGCTCAGTCGTTAAGCATCTGCCTTCGGTTCAGGTCATGGTCCCAGGGTCCTGGGATCGAGTCCCACATCGGACTCCCTGCTCAGCAGGAAGCCTGCTTCTCCCTCTCCCACTCCCCCTGTTTGTGTTCCCTCTCTCGCTGTCTCTCTCTCTCTCTGTTGAAAAATAAATAAAATCTTTTTTTAAAAAAGTTTATAATACCTTTAAAATGTGTATCTTTAAATTGTAAGTATATTTTAATACCTCAGAGATAAATGAGGTATTATTTTACCTCATATAAAATAACCCAGCTGGAAGTAGCTTATTAGATTTCTCCATCTAGTGTAACTTGCAAATTAACCAAGAAAATTAATATAAATAAAGTAACTTTCTCCCTGATAGTAACTGAAAACAAACGTACTTATTTAAATCATACCAACAGCTTCCTTTTCTAAGAAAGAAGGTTGTTATTCTAAGATTTTTTAGGAAAACTAATTGTGTCATTTCAAATCTGCATTGCTAGGATTTTTCAGAAGGGAGAAAGAACTTCTTTACTTCTTTCTCTACAGTTAAAATGAGTTACGCATTCACATTAGATAGAAGCTTATGAATAAAAGCCCTTGAGTATTTTACATCAGTTTGGATTGTTGAGTTTTTAACAGTTTACTTCTAAGTGACTTCAATTACTAGCAGTGTTATGTGTGGCTGTATTTATATGAAGGGAATAAGTCGATCCAGTTGGAAGTGTTTTGTAATATTAAGTATAGTGTATAAAAATCAATTGGGCTGTCGTAAGTTGTCCCTAATGTTATTGGCTTTGATTAAACCATTCTAGGGGAAGATCCGATTGTGTTAATTCAAACTGAAGTAATTGGTTCTTTTATGTTGCCAGCTTTTTATCATCAATTTACAGATCCAAAGGCCAGCAAACTTTCCTTCAGTCTGTGTTCAGCTATTTAAACCACTTGCAAAGGGGGATGTGGAACAATTTTCTTGCATACCTTCTTCTCTACCTGCCTGAATATTTTTTAGTTCAGAGGTGCTCGTTAATAGAATGTATGATAGACTAGTAAATGGTTTGTGATTTCCTAGATAAAAACAAGAAAACAAACCAAACCAAAAACACATGAAAAATGAGGAATTAAAAGAATTCTGGAATAATTGTATGTTTTTGTTATTTCATTTGTTTTATGGAAATGGTGAGGTTCCAGTTGTAGGAACCTGAAAGTAAGTAGCAGCTCGAGAAACCTCCAGGAAGGACATCATATAGAGAAGAGCTCAAATCACTTCTAAGGATAATCTTTTTTTAAAACATAGAATTTCCCAGAAAGATGATATGCTGTTTCACATGTTTGGGTGACATTTAATGATGGAACCTATACCCACACAATGATTTGTAGTGTACAAGAGCTCATTTTCTTATGTTATCACCCTATAACTGTCCAAGGAAGGCATCACCATTTTACAGATGGAAAAGCTGAGGCACTGAAGAAGTAAAGTGGAAGTAGCCCTTCCAGTAAATGGCAGAGCCCGGGTTTTCTAGCCCTGGACAGAAATACACTTCATTGGGATCATTGTCCATTGGTTGAGATTAAATGAATTAGCATCATGCAAGAATATAAAGGTCTTTCCCAAGTATTTTGGGATTCATTAGTGGGAATTCAGATGGAGGTACCTAACTCCCACAACTCTGATAATTTCTCTTAAACTAGACCATTCACTTTTAACTTTTAAAATGAAGTCAGTTAATCATTTGTTATACAATGCGTGCTAACCATTGACAGCAAAGCAAGGGTAATAAAGAATACCAGCCTCAACGTAATGATGAAGAGAGTTAACTGAGATGCCTTCAATGCTGAAAACAATTAGCCTCAGTGACTCTACAGAATGAAAAAGACTTCTACTCTTTTTAGGGACTTTTTTTACATTACCTGCCATGATGCCTCTTTACTTAAATCAATATAGGTTTATTACATCCTATAAAGGAATACCACATTTGATTAGAGCCAGTTGTTTTTGTATAGAGTGAAATGGAGTAACAACGCATTTCATATGGTATTCTCTCCCTTTTTTTTTTTTTCACCACCAGGTGAAATTGGGTGAAGATGCCCCCAATTCCAGTGTGGTACATGTCTCCAATTCTGAAGGAGGTGACAACAGTAGAAATGGTGCCCAGGTGAAGATGGTTGATGGAGCGGAGTGCCACCTTCTTGACTTTGCCAGCCCTGAGCGCCCACTGGTGGTCAACTTTGGCTCAGCCACTTGACCTCCTTTTACCAGCCAGCTGCCAGCCTTCAGCAAACTGGTGGAAGAGTTCTCATCAGTGGCTGACTTCCTGTTGGTCTACATTGATGAGGCTCATCCTTCAGATGGTTGGGCAGTGCCTGGTGATTCTTCTTTGTCTTTTGAAGTGAAGAAGCACAGGAACCAGGAAGACCGATGTGCAGCAGCCCACCAGCTTCTGGAGCGTTTCTCCTTGCCGCCCCAGTGCCAAGTTGTGGCTGACCGCATGGACAATAATGCCAATGTAGCTTATGGGGTAGCCTTTGAACGTGTGTGTATTGTGCAGAGACAGAAAATTGCTTATCTGGGAGGAAAGGGCCCCTTCTGCTACAACCTTCAAGAAGTCCGGCGTTGGCTGGAGAAGAATTTCAGCAAAAGATGAAATCTAGATTAGCTGGTTAAAGGTATGATTGTAAAAGAATTTTTTGTTTTGTTTTTTTAAATTATGTAAAGGAAAGGAAACTAAGAACTGAATCTACTATTTCAACTGAGTCCCATTGTCTTGTTGAAAGACAGGAATTTACATGTCAGAAGAACATAAACCTCTAACATCTCCATACTCCTTTTACCACTCAAATGGCATTTGGCTAAATAGTACCCCAGCACATCTCTTCCTAGTGAGAAGCCCTGAGTGAAAAGATCCCAAGATGGAGAGGAAGAAACCCTGTTTCAACATGTGTTCATTCTGCCTTGGGAAAGAAGTAATACAGCTGATGCATGCTTTGGGACTTGAAGAAAAGACTTACCTGAATAACTACTATGTTAGGGAACTATTGTCCTTATTAGTATAAGGGGTATTGCCTACACTTTATTCAGCACGGATAGAGCCCATCTGGAAAGTTCCCAAATATTTACTTATAACGAGTCCTTGAGCCCAGTCCTTGTGGTTAAGGCTTTTGTGTTTAACAGTGTTTGAGTAGTCTCTGCTGTTCTAGTTTCTAGCCTTGTGGTGCTCTATGCCAGTCTAAACATCCCAGAACTCACAGGTATATTTGCAGATATCAAGAATGAGCCCTACCTGGAGGATGAGGATGATTATCTGAAATCTTAGGGTTCCTTTCTAGGCAGGTGGGGAAAGCCCTAGAAGAAAATCAAATTGACAAGCTAGGGACAGGAGGCAGAAAGATGAGGAGGCTTCACAGAGTTTCACCTTGAAGCTATAGAGAGTGGGACTAACTTGTTAGTCACAGAAACATGGAAACATAAAACATATATGGGCCAGAAAAAGAAACAGCTCAACTGAAATTAGCATTGAGAATATACATATGAAATCAATGTATTTATCATATACTCCTCAATTGAGGGAGAAAAGGGGATGGAAAGGGGAGAAAAAAGAACCCCACACTTCATTATTTGTAATTATGAGGATTCTTTGGTAGAAATAATTACTTTTTGAAACAGGTTTGTGGTATGTATATTTTCAGTGGGTGAATTATACCCCGTGATACTGATTAAATGTAAAACCAGCAGGTCCAGTGGTGCTGGTCTGTCCCTCTCCATTCCTACAGTTATGATGTGGCCCCACTCATTCTTGGTCTTAGTCTCCATAACGGTGGCTGAGCTGGAGAGTACATTCTTCATAATATAGTCTTTATAATATATATAAATATAATCTCAGCTGCTGTGGGAGGGAGGTGCCCTAGCCATTCAGCTATAGCACTGTTCTCCTCCCAAAGTAGGTGAACTATAATGAATAATAGGTGCAAATAAGCAAGATTTCTTCAGTTACAAAATAGAGGAATAGAAAGTTAGTTTGAGACAATTCTCAATAATTTTGGAGGCTTTGATATAAGGCAACCCTCAGTGGCATGGAATTTGGTGAAATGGAATTCCCATTTACATTTAAATTTGGACTGGGTCTTCCTTTGTTCCAATTAGCTGAGGTCTAGTAATCTAAGGCCTCTATCATCATTATAATGCTATATATATATATATATGCACACACACACAATGTATATATATATATATATACACACACACACACAATGTGTATTATATATATATATATACACACACACATTTCTCTTTAAAGATACTATAGTTTTACCTATAATATAATATCTAAATATCATAACCCCCAAAGAATAGACCAATTAATTTTGTATTATAAATTTTTTATTGTAAATTTGAGGATGCTGTCAAATCACAGTACATGGTTGTATTGATATGTACAATCAAAGGTTCTTATGACCATTCCATTAATGATTGAATCATACAATAAAAGTCATAGAAAAAAAAAAATCTCAAGTTGAAAATATCTTCCGGAACTAGTTGCCTGAAATAAGAAAAAGGTGGAAACTGAGTGTGTAAGAACAAAAAGTATATTAAAAAAAAAAAAACCAGAACTGGAACAATGTATCAGTCATATCACTAGTTTATTGTTTAGATATTAATGTACTCTTTTAACTGATTGTTTTTTTTACAGCAACATTTAAGCTTTCCAGTGTCTTAAATTCTATAAAATACACCTGCAAAGAAACAAAGCAAATTTTGAAAATGTGGCATCATCTAACAAATTTCTGGAAATTCCCACGGAAGACAGATTATTTCAGAGTTCGTAGTCATTAAACTATATACTCCAGACTACTCAGTGGGCCCCATTGAATTTTATCTTTAAAATGGTGTCAAGATTATGTGGTACCCTAGAAAAGTAAAATGAAAACTTGGTTGCAGCACACTCGCCCTGTTGTCCTTAAACTTCCCCTTTGTTCTACATGTACAATAATGGAACAGGATGTTAGAGAAGCTGGTGGGGGGATGAGATTTGGCTAAGGCAGTGCTAGTTGTCTGGGAAAAAGGATGATGGAAAAAGCACCCAGTCGTGATATATGTTTAAGGAAAAGAGAAGGTCGTGTGTGTGCAATTCCTCTCCATGAGGATATTCCAATGGAAAAATGAAGCAGTGGAAGTAAATATACAAAGGCATAGGCTGAATATCAGGGAAAAAGATATGTTCAATAGAACATAGAAGACTTTCTGGAAGAAAGGCAGTTAGGGGCCAATGAAGAAAGTGAATTGACAAAGCTCAGGAATCCTACAGTATGTAGAATGGCTTGGTGTTACCAGAGTTATGATAAGCCTGTAATTATGTAACCTATTTATCTCAACATGATTTTTTATGATTTCCTATGATGTATCTTTTATGAATATAACAAGAACTCATTATTTGAAGTAGAAGAGAATCAATGCTTAGCTGGTATGCTCAGAGAAATTATTAGATCGTCAATACCCACCCCACCTACCTTGTCTTTGTAAAGTATGTTCATTTGAACAATTGTTCAAACATACTTTGTAAAGTATGTTCCTTTGAACAATTGAGACTTAAACATCCCCTCCCCCACAGGCTGTGTTTACATGGAGCTATCAGTTTAGCCTTTTAAACTGAATTAGCTTGTCTATTATTGAAATAGTTTCCAAGAGATTTTAGATATTATCATAGCATCTGGATTTACTCAAACATTGTGTTTGAAAGATGTATGTCTTGGAACTATTCAAACTTACTTTATTTTATTGCTTAGAGAAAATTTTAGTGGAATCAACAATGACTTTCTTGAATGGGCGTGAATGAAATGCCCACACAATAATGTAGAAATGTTTGATATAGATATTAAAATGTAACTGACCTCCTTAGAGGCAGACTAGTAACTGTTCTTTGTATAGCTAAAGTGACAGTCGTTTAACTTATATGACTTTTTATATTCATGTTTTGGATCTCTGGTACTATGTCTTCACCTTGTTTATAGAATGTACCCTTGATTTTTGGTAATATCAAGTTCTAAATGACCTATTGATTTAAATTCTGCCATTAAGCAGAAAATGCCTATTCTATGACCAAGGAAAGAAGAGAAGCCTGCTGTCTTTTATTTTGCCTGAAGTGTATTTCACTATTTGGGCTCTTGAATAAAAAATATGAAACATGGTGAGGTCATGTGTGGGTACTGCCTTGCTGCATAAAATACCAGAGGGCATGTTAAAGACAAAACTATGCCTTTGGGAGAATTCCCAGCTGGATACAAGGTGCTCTTAGCATGCCCTATGGGTTATATCCACAGCAAAAGGAATGCACTGATGTACAGGACTTTCCAATCCGTAAAGCTGACTGATGGTTTGGAAAATTAGCTTAATTAGAATCATATGGCCATTGCAAAGGGGAAAATGTAGACACCAATTTCTGTCCCATTGAAGAGTTAATGGAAACCTCTCCAGCACGTAGAGCTTTCAGAACATGCCCAATGTCATGTCTCTCAGCAGTGGAGATTAACAGTAAGAATTCCAATTCCAGGAACTTAAAATGATATTGCCAAAAATCAGAGCAAAATGTTTTTAGTTATAGTCCAACTTTCTCCTTTATCTTAAAAATAGAATCCAAACTTAGGTTTCATATGTACATCCAGAATGGGGCATAAGTATGGATCTCTGCTTGGTGATCAGCATTCTCTTGGTAGTATCTTGAGGTCCTCCATGTAAGAAGGAAGTAGGGCCTGGGAGAGTCAGGAGGTTGCTAACTGAGAAGAGCTAGGCCCTGGGAATTGAGTCAACTGATTTGGGAGAATTTGAAAAGAAACTTCTCACCAATGGAAGAGGGCTGCTAGGTGTCAATGAATGACTTTAGGATGAGGCGAACATTGGGCCGCTTCTTAATGCCTTATGTTGTGGATAGCAGCAGAGGCAAGGTCTCAGACTTAAGAGACCCAGCTCTGTTTCAAGGCGAGTCTGAACCAATAGAAAGCCAACATGTACAGATGTCCAAACAAGACTGCTCATGCAAGTCAGGGCTTGCTGTCCATCTGACGGCACTAGCACCAGGGCTGCAGGGAGTTTATTTAGTATTTGCTGAGGAGGTCTCAAGGACCCAGGAGATGTTAAATGAAGTCACTATTTGGGCTCAAAACTCCCCCCTCTCCCCGCAAAGCAAACAGGTAAACACATAAATGAAAGAAACCCACAGAAGGGGGTGGGGAATAAATAGAAATTCTCTCAAGACTTCTCCAGACTACGTCACTGGCCCATGTACTTTTTATGTGTATTAGGATGAGAGACTATGAAGACATAAGTATCCAGTACTTTGTAACCAAAGCAATTAAAAGATATTGGGTAGGGAATGTTGGCCAGTTTTACTTAGTTTTGCATCACATTATCGCCAGACTCTATCACTAGCCCAAGTAATCGGGCACCCAGAGAGGGAGACTGGGATGTGCAGAGGTGACCAGTGTGCGAATGATAACTACTGATGAAAGAGTCACCGACTCAGTTAGTGGTTGGATGTAGTCACATTAGTTTTCCTCTGCCCATCTTTGTCTCCCTGGCAAGGAGACTATTTGGGGCACGATGCTATGGGTACTGGGTAAATGTGGTGAGAATGCACGTGTGTATTTCTCTGCTGCTCAGTTGCAGAAACAGAAATGCTTTGGAGATTATCAGTAGAAAGAGTGTTATTATATTGGTGCTGAGTGGTATGTGTGCTTTTAAAATTTGTTCTTGTATTTTAATAAACTTTGAATAAAAGAATAAAGTTACTCTTTGGTTCTGTTTGTTTATTTTGGAAAATTACTCTCTAGACCTTGCCCCTGGCTGGAACACATTCATGGTTGACAAGGGAAAGAGAATCCATCATTCTAATATTTATTCCTTGGTATTTGTGGGTAAAGACACCAGCGATGCCAGGTTATTTTAATCTCATGCTGTGTGCCAGAGTCTTCAAGGAAATCAAGACAAGTTAGAAGAAAATCTTCAGATACTTTCCATATTCGTGAACAAGTCACACACAGAAATCATGGAAAAGGCCCTATTGAGACTGTGGAGCAAAGTTTTACTTTGTTATATTTATGCCCCAGGTTTTTTAAGTACAATAAATAAACTTTCCAGGAGTTGGTTAAAACTATATATATACCTATATTTATATAGCAGTGGAGATTAACTTATATTTGATCTTAACTTAACTTACATTGATCTTAGTATTTATATAGGTATATATATACATATATATACACATACAGATATATGTTATATAAAATATGCTTGGCAGTGTGTTAATGTGGAATGAAAAAAATTTTAAACACATTTATATCAAGTACTTTGCAGTGTGAGAAGGTAATAAAGGATATGAATGATTTATGTAGGCAATGGCCTGTTAATGACAAGAGATATATTTGCAATGGGTTAAATATGTGCATTTAGTTCCTGAAAATAAGTGACTTAACCGATGTAATAATGTATCTTGAGACTCTGAACTTGCTCATGATTTCCTGCATATAATAATTTCATTAATATTTGTGGTGTCTTATATAATATGCCAGAATTTTAATGGAAATTTGAGGAATCATGACTCTGACAACTATTGATTGGGATTCTGTTCTTTGCAGGGTAAAACCTGTGCTGGGCGCAACGGGAGGTGTTAAAGCCGTGAAACTAAATTCACAAAGATATGACTCCCCCCAGGAACCTGTCATCAATTTGTCAAAGCTCTGCAAGTGACAAATTCAAATTAGTTGACCAAAAAAAAAAAAGTAGAATTTATTGGCCAGTATAACCAAACCCTAGAAATGATTGGAATGAAACTTACCTCAGGGACAGTTGGATGGATCCAGGGACTTTAGAAACCTTCATTGCTTGCTAAGTCTTTTGTCTCTGCTCTTTCTGAGTGTCAGCTTTTTCTCTCAGATCAGCTTCTCATGTTGGGTGATCTGGTTGGGGGAAGTTCCTTACTTACATTCTTTTTTTTTCTTTTATTGAGATATAATTGACATATAACATCATATTAGTTTCAGGTATACAATGTAACAATTTGTATATATTGTGAAATGATCACCACAATAAGTCTAGTTAACACTTGTCACTGTATGTAGTTTGAAAGAACTTCAACCTAAAATGGTATTAGAAGATATAAGATGGGAAAATTCAGAAAAAAATCTTAAGGAATGAGAGATGATTTCCTGTAAAGGTGTGATTTACAGAAAACTGATAATATTGGAATTTTCTTAAATGATAGGGAGTTGTTCAGGGGTTGCCTCAAATCAATGTTGGGAAGTTTTGATTATGGTTTCCAGACACATGAACAGGAAATGACCCAGATCAGGTTGGTCTTGCAAGATGAGTTGAATTGAGCTTTGTTTGTATGACTGGACTGGTTTTGTCTGCTTACGGAATTTTCAAAATTGGTCTTCATTTGTTTTTTATTTTATTTTATTTTTAAGATTTTATTTATTTTTGACAGAGAGAGAGAGCACAAGCAGGGGGAACAGCAGAGAAAGAGGGAGAAGCAGACTCCCTGCTGAGCAAGGAACCCAATGCGGGGCTCGATCCCAGGACCCTGAGATCATGACCTGAGCCGAAGGCAGACGCTTAACCGTCTGAGCCACCCAGGCGCCCCTTGTTTTTTATTTTAACAGACCGAACTGAGCTCTCTCCTCTTTATACTCCTGCCCATAAACGCAGCTACCCCAAACCTTCAGCAGACTTGCCTGTAACTTGCTACAGTTCGCTTGTCCCAAATTACAATTTCTCTGCTATTCCTGAATAAATCCATCTTTTGGACAATTTTGAGCTTGACTCAGTTTACCATGTTATTTAGTTGCAAAAAAATTTTGCAACTAAAATTTTTTTAGTTGCAAATTTTTTTTTCTTATTATGAGGACTTTATGACTTACTATCTTAGCAACTTTCCAATATGTAATACAGTATTTTTTTTTTTTAAAGATTTTATTTATTTATTTGAGAGAGAGCACATGAGAGGGGGGAGGGTCAGAGGGAGAAGCAGACTCCCTGCTGAGCAAGGGGCCTGATATGGGACTCGATCCCGGGACTCCAGGATCATGACCTGAGCCGAAGGCAGTCGCTTAACCGACTGAGCCACCCAGGCGCCCTGTAATACAGTATTAATGATAGTTACTGTGCTATACATTACTTACATTGTAACTAAAAGATGCTTCAGCTAGAGTTTGACCCTATCCCCACAGAAGGACTTGAATTGGACCAGCTTGTGTTACATGCCTACTCTGTTGCCATGGTAGCAGGGTCTGCTACCAAAAGAAGGAGAGCAAGAAGTGTTGGGAATGTCCAAAGGTATCAGAAGTTAACACAGTGGCCATTTCTTTAACTTCCCTAATAATGAGGGTTAAATAAGTGATTGGATATGTACAATCAATAAGAACAAGTTCAGAAGAAGGAAGGAAAGAACTCTGAGTAGAGCTCTCAGAGGAGGTTTTGTGGAGTATAAAAGGAGTTGACCTCAGCGAATGGGTGAGATTTAGAAAGAGCGGAAGATGGACTTTCATTTAGTAAGTCAATCTGTATTTATAAGTGTCCATTAGATGTGACTAAGAAGGCCAAACCCGTCAAAAAATAAGACATTAAAATGGCCATCATCCTTGGAAGAGAGAATTCAATCCACTTCAGTGAAAGTTGAGAAAACTGAGGATAGAAGCTGTGTTTTTTAAATTTCTTTGTATTTCTCCCTCTCTTGGGTGAGCAGACATTTAAATATCCAAAATGCAATCACCAATGAATGTTTTAAGCATCTACTAAGTCATAAATAAAAGACTAGCCAGCAAAACACCACATTTGGTGGGTATATATACAAACGGTATGAAATATGGTTTCCCACACCGTAAGCGTTTACAGTCTTGTTGGTAAATGAAAAATCTAAACATGAAATCTGATGTGTCAGATACAAGCTCCAAATGTGCTGAGCCTTAAACCCTCGAAGTATTGCCATTTCACTGAAGAAGGACCTTCAGAAGAAATTGGAGGGGGAAAAATAAAGAGAAAAGGGCACTTAAAAAATAAAGGAATCTTTTAGCCAGCATGGAGCTCTTAGAGACATTCCAGGAAAATTTGTAATAAAATTCCTTAGTATAATGCCTTTTATTGGGGCATTTTGCAAAGATATTCACAATCCTTTTCCAATTTTCACATGGGTGAGGATTCACTGTGGTTTAGTCATCTTAGTCAATTGCTGCGGGTTAGATTTGTATAAAGAGACAAAAAGTATACGTAGGAGTAAGAGGCATAGAATAAACCCCCAACATATGCCAGTGCAAAAACTGGCGACCTTTAATCAGGGAAGTACAAGGTCCTTTGTTGCAAAGTTAATGCAATGTCCTGGGTGAGCTCTCATACCTAGCCACTGGGAATTAAAGGGATCTACGGTCAGGAGCCAAGACCAGCTGGAGCCTTGCTGCAGTTCGGCTCCTCATGGGACACATGCTGATACTTGTAGCTTAAATGTCCGGGGGGGACTAGTTCTGGGTCTTGCAGCTGCCTACGTCTATAGAGCAGTGATAAAAGATTCCAGGTATCTCTTGATAAACTGTGGCTATCGTAACTGGTCCAAACCAGGGAGATTGGGCGGGAGAGAATGCTAGGGATCCAGGAACCCATCCACTCCCACTTCTGCTTCAGAAAAGGGAGTTTAAATTTTCTTTCCTCCCTGGCCTTGCCACCCCCTTTATATTTTTCCCTCTCCCTAGGAAAAAGATAAGGACTTTAGCCTGACTGCAGTGAGCGTGGAGATGGGCTAGGGTGGAGTGGATTGTATGATTGATATAGTCCATGCAATTCAGGCAAAAATCTTGACTTATATGTTTTAGACAACACATAGGAGGCAATTTAAGCAATTTATTAGCATTTGCACAGACCACAGGCCTAGGTATCCTCATAGGCCACTCCCATAGGACAGATGGTTAAGTGGTACTTGTACTTAATGCTGCAGGATAGATTCATCAGGGACCCTACTTCAGCCACCACATTTTCATCGCCTTTTGTGTTTCTATTCATCTACACCTTGGTTACATTTTTTACCTTAATTGTTTCAGGTTTAGGTGTTTTACCAGCTCTAATGGGAGAAGTACTGCCTTGTAAATGCATGACTAGGAAAGTTTCTTTAAAGTGAAAAAAACACCCTAAAGGGAATTTTAGGAATTCTCACCCCTTGTTGGTGCTAGGCACAACTAATCCCTCATTTCCTATAGTCATCATGAGGGAGACAAACCTCCCCTGCTTTTGTAATAGGGACAGTCTCTTTCATCAAACCCAACACTCTGTCACCTCACTCCACTACTGACTCTACCCATGTGCGTGTGTTCCCCATTATACTTTGAGGATGTGTAACTATATATATAAGCTCTTCATATGTTGTAATGACTGAAATCCCCTGAATTCATTCTTTACCACTATTTCTTATGGAAAAATTTCTTTTGGCATTTGTGTTCTTAGTTTGTGCAGACTTTTTAAAAGTCCCCCCTTCGGGTATATCAAGGAATGCCTACTTCTATTTTGCAAAGTTCAAAGTTCTGGCCTGCATCCACTCCGCTCGTTCTGGTGCTCAGGGCTTCTATGCAGAGATTGGTGAAGGATACATCTATATCTAACTATTTTAGTTATATCTTTAGAAGATTTGTCATTTTCTATTACAGGTAAACACTTATACACACATCTATAAATATATCATTAATAGTAACCTATATGTTTTATTTAATGGCAAACAAAACAAAACAAAAATCCTTCCAAACCTAGAGAAAAAAGAATCCCGTTATACACTGAAAGAGAAAGGTTGAACCCCAATTGAATTGTCAGTCACTATTCTAGTGACCGGATGGAGCGGACCAACCATATTGCTAATGGGTGTACCATGATTGTGGAAAAGACATCAAGAAATTATCCAGGGTAAGGGCTATTTCTGTTTCTTGATGATTTAGGTACATCTAGTTACACACGTCACCCAGAAACACCAAACGTGTTTGTATGCTGGTTTTGTGTGGAGCTGCAAGATCTCCAAATAACGTGCAGGTGGCAACACTCCTTTGAGTGCTGTGTTGCTTCACTGGTTTTTTAGTCACTCTTTGGAAACGATCTTCTAAAGTCACCAGTGACCTCCTTCTAATCTAGACAAGTCCAGAGGTAATTTTTTTTCAGTCCTCGCTTTCTGTATTTCACAGCATTTGGCACTTGGAACTTTTATAGCTTCTCTCTCTTTTACTGTTCCTTATTCTCATTTAGTCCATTAAAAGTGGATGTTCCCCATGATTATTCCTCTATATTCTGTTTTTCCCTCTTGTAGTCTCTCTGTAATGAAGACGGAGGAAATGTGGTCACAAATTGCACTACTTAGCCTTAGGTCTGCCTGTGAGGAGCAGAGACCTAAAATAATAATTACTTAAGACAGAAAGCTTATTTTTCTCTCTCATGGAAAATTTCTGAGGTGGGCAATCTGCAGCAGGTATGGAAGCTCTGTTCCATAAAGTCCTTAGGGACCTAGGCTCCCTCCTGCTTCTGCTCCACCCCCATGAGGCCTTATAGTCCATATACCCCTCTCTGAGGCCGGAGAGTAGAAACAGGAAGGGAAATAAAGGCAAAGCAGGTGTCTACCAGCTTTTAAAAAGGAGATTCTTAGAAACTGCTTTATGGACATTTCCACTTACATCCCTTGGCTGGAACTTCTGCCATAAGACAATCTGACCTGCAAAGACAGTTGGAAAATATAGTCTTCATTCTTGATGGCTATGTGCCCATTTGAGAATTCTAGATTGTAGAAGGGGAAAACATATTTGTAAAGACATTCTATATTTTCTTCTAGCCGTTTTGCCTTTCACAAGTATGTGTTTTATCCACCTGGAGCTAATTTTGTTTATGGCATTAGGTAAGAAATATAATTTGACTTTACTTTCCTATCAAGTAATTAATGATTATAGCATCTTTTATTCCTTTTGTCCTAATGATCTATGATGCCAGTTCTGGCAAGTTTCTAGGCATGCATAGGTCTGTCCCTATGCTCTCTGGGCTGGATTTGCCTTGTCTATTTGTCTTTCTGTATGCTACATCTTTATTATTAGGTTAATCCATGAGCAGCTACCAATATTTGGTTTTGACCTATAAAAATGTCAGTTTCATATGAATTAAAACTAACCCTAAAGTTTCATAATAAGCTTTGTTATTACAAGTTCCTCTCCTTATTTTCCCCATACATACTTTTCTTTCTAAGGAGCATCTTGGTTATTTTTGGCACTTTATTCTTTCATATACATTTTAGAATCAGTTTTCCAAGTTGCAAGAAAGAACACTTTTAGCACTTTAGTTGGAATTTTGTTGAATTTATAGATTATTTTTATGGGATAATTGGTATCTACACGGTATCACATTTCTCTGTCTATGAACATGATATATCTTTCCATTTATTTAGATATTCTTCAATGTTTTGCAATGAAGATTTGTAATTTTCTCAATAAATTTCTCACACATATTCTGCAATGTTATTTTGGTGCAATAATCTAGTTCTTTTTCAAATTACACTCATTTCATACACAGACATTACTCATTTATATTTACTTACATATTTGCCAATTTATTTGCTTCTTGAGTATCAGGCCTACCTCATGAGATGAGTTTCTTTTTTCCTAAAGATCATTTTTTAGATCTTCTTTTAGTGAGGGTGTGCTGGTGGTAAATGTTTTCCGCCTTTTATTTTTTAATTTTTTCTATGGATATCCCTTTTCATTCTTGCTTTTGAATTAAAGTTTAGGCAGGAATATAATTATAGATAACCTTTTGGACATGTTATTCCGTTGGTGTTTCCCATATTGCTGTTGAGAATCTGCTGACAGTCTGTTATCCATTTGTTTCTGTTTTTTTTCTCTCTCTGGCTGCATTTTTAGATTTTCCCCTTGTCATTGATATTTTAAAACTTCACTATCGTGTACTAAAATGACTACATCCTTTTATTTACTCTTATTGGTATTGTTGTGCTTCCAGAATTGAAGATACATGACTTTCAGGGAATCTGAAAAATTCAAAGCCATTAATTCTTTGAATGTCAATTCTCCTCCATTTCTTTATCTTTTGTTAACTCCAAATAGATGTATGTGTATCTTTATTCTGTTTTCCAAATCTCTTACTTTTTTTTATTCCAAAGGCGCTGCACTGCTTTTGTTTTCTCGGATCTCTCTTGTGAGTGCTCTGAATCTCTCCTCAGCTGTGTCCAATCTGTTGTTTAAGCAATGTGCTGAGTTTTGAAGTTCAAAATTTATATTATTAATTTGTGAAAATTCTTTTGAGTTCTTTTTCAAATGTTCCTGCTTATTTTTTGAAAGTGCCATGTTCTGTGTTCTTATTTTTGATTCTCTCTTATCCCCCAAAACTTTTAAAGCATATTTTAAGATAATCTGTATCTGATTATTCTAACATCTGAAGACCTTGGGCTGTTTTGCTCTATCTCTTGTTAGTACCTTGTTTACTTGTTTTTGATCATTTGGCTGATATTAATTGATGGAGATTCTGAGGAATCTAGGTTAAGGGAATTGTTCCTCTAAACAAGATCCGTGTTTCTTTCTGCCGGGTGTCCTGGGCCACTAATAACCTGGAAGCCCTGAAAAATTAATTTTGCTTGCAGTTTACTAGAATGCAAAGATACCAAGTGTTCAAGTCCCTAACCTTTGAGAGGGCAGGTTTGTCATTATGAATTTCCAGGGGAGAGTGATTTTTCCTTTCCACCAAGACCTAAGGCAAACTTGTTCCTCTGTTGCTCTCCTTTCCAGTGGATGAATTTTTTTCTGGCTTACATTTTTATTGAGGGAATATCTCTTCAAGTAACCAAACTTTCTGTAGGAGTCCCAGATTTGACTTATTACTGTGATCCAGACTGAGGTCTTTCTCACCCTTCCAGGTCTTGACTATTAAAACCTGAGCATCTAGATTCCTGCTGTCCGGAGATGCCCCCTGAGCACTCTGTGACTTCAGCACCTGCTTGCACTCAGTTTCATGCTCTTTTAGGTTCCTTCTTCTTTTTTGAACTTGTGAATTTCTCTTACTTTTTTGTTATTCATCTATGTATTTTAAAGTCTGTTTTATTTTATCCAGAATTTCTCAGGGTTTATAGTTTCTGGAATATATTGCTGATCCTATTGCTGAAAGCAGAACTTGCTGTTATTCATTCCTATGGAATGTTGTCCATTCTAGTGATTATTATCATCAATTCTATGCTAACGGACAGTGAATCCCAAATCTAGATCTTCAGACCTACACTGCCATCTGCTTTCTATTTCCCATAAGCATTTGTTGTTTTTGTTTCTAAAGATTAATTTATTTATTTTAGAGATGGTGGGAGGGGCAGTGGGAGAGGGAAAGAGAGAATCTTAAGCAGACTTCACACCCCAGCCCCGAGGGGACTCAGGGTTCCATCTCATGACCCTAAGATCGTGACCTGAGCCAAAATGGAGAGTTGGATGCTTAACCTACTGAGCGACCCAGGTGCCCCTCCATTAGGTATTTGTTAATATGAACTAGAAACTTGAATATTTCATCAGCTGTTAAAGCTCAAGGTGTCCAAAGTGGAATTTATCTTCTTCCAGGAATTGATTCTCCTATCCAATGTTGCTATTTTATTCTTTAACAAATCAATCTTATTCCTAGTTTTAGCCTGTAAGCTTTGAAAATACAAGAAACACCTTTATATCCTTTATGCAATCTGTCACTGTCTCCTCTCTTTGCCCCAATATCTGTATTGTAAATATCATTCTTTTTTTAAAAAGATTTATTCATTTATTTGGAGAGAAAGAGTGTGCCTGCCTATGTGCACATGCATATGCGGGGGGAGGGGCAGAGGGAGAAGAGAATCTTAAGCAGACTCCATGCTCAGTGCAGAGCTGCAGGTGGAGCTCCATCTAGGACCCTGAGATCACCACCCTGAGATAACTACCTGAGCCCAAACCAAGAGTCAGCTGCTTAACCGACTGTGCCACCATGTGCCCCTATAAATTATCATTCTTTTTTTTTTTTAAAGATTTTATTTATTTATTTGACAGAGAGAGAGAGACAGCGAGAGAGGGAACACAAGCAGGGGAGTGGGAGACGGAGAAGCAGGCTTCCCACCGACCAGGGAGCCCGATGTAGGGCTCGATCCCAGGATCCCGGGATCATGACCTGAGCCAAAGGCAGATGCTTAACGACTGAGCCACCCAGGTGCCCCTAAATTATCATTCTTAATTCCTACCCAGAATATAAGATCCTAATCACCTCACTTAAGAATAATTTGATATAATTTCAATGTATCTAGTATGTATTGATCATCTTTGTGAAAGGAAATATGCAAGCTGTTACAGTTGATATAAAAGACATGTTTTTTGGCTCTTTCCTCAAGATTCTTGGTTTCAAATGGCTAATAAAAAAGAGTTTATTTACTAAACTCATATATATGAGTTTAAGTCAATTAAGTATTGACTAAATATAATCAATTGCCTAAATGTCTGTATCAGGTAACACGTGTATGGGTGGGGACAAGAAAGAAGAGATTCCAATGTTCGTTGGAGGTAGGGAATGACCCTGAAGACACTGAAGACAATGTGAAGAAAGGCAAAGCTGAGAGAGATGTTTTACTGATGACATAAGACATCATTTCAGTGCCCGCATCTAATCAAATATCAGCTAGCTAAATAAGTCAATAAATTCCCATCCTCCTTTTCTTTATTGATCTTTAGCTTCTTCTTGCTAAACTTTTTTCACCTTTTAAAAACAAATCTATTTTTTTTTTTTTTAGCCATCCTTCATTTCCCTTTAGGGATCTAGTTGGGGCTAAATTTCTATAATAAAAAGAATCCTGGTTATCCACCCTCAGTGAGGTTTTGATCTTGCAGTTCCCCAAGATTCCCTACTTTTTCTTGATTATAGTTACTACCTATACTTCAAGACTCATTACCCACTTGAAGTGCGCCCCTGGATCCTCTAACTCATTGTTTTCTTCCTACTTTTGGATACCTATTGCATTTATTTTCAATTTTTTTGAAAAAAAAAATAAAACAACATGTAGCTAAGCATTGACTATTTTCTATCTCCCTTAATCTCTTTAATGAATGTTTAATATAGGAAAGTAAATATTTTAGTCATCTTTTATTTTTCTAGTGATAAACATAATGCCTGATTCATAGTTAGGGCTCAATACAGTAACTTTTAATTAGACTTTATCTTGTAGAGAGAGGACTGTTCCATGAGAAATGAAAAAAAAAAAGTTTATTCATTTTACATCTACCACCAACCATAGTCAGGTCTCTGACTCAACATGCACCTTTAGAAGATAATTACCCTGTGACTTGATGGGTGGTTGGGAACCCTTTATTCCAATATAAATATTCTTGCATCATGGGATGCCTTAAAATTCACCTTCAAAGAATCAAATTATTCACTCAAAATGTGGATTATTATATGTTAATATTTTTACCTAGTTCCAGAGCATTTGTCCTATCACTTGATTCATTAATTTACTGCCTTTGTTTGAAATTGATTCTAATCTGGCACTAATCATGGATTATATGTGTTATATCTGCTATACTCTGTGATCTATAAAGACGTTTAGATCTAGAGGAACACGTATTTAGATAATTCACTGGTGGAGATTCTGTTACAGATGGTACTGCTAATATGACTATAAAGGCAGAGATGTTATTTGTATTGTTCATTCTTTTTATCCTCAGTGAGTGCCCAATACAACTCCTTGAACCTGATAGATACTTGATAAATAGTTGTTAAATAAATGAACTAAGTATTGTATATTCATAATAAGATTTATACGGGTCCAACACTTTTGTTTGTACAATCTGAATCTTGTACAGTATCCTATTTTCAGAACTATGGTGACAAATTGTCACTCAAATAATTTGGCATCCCTATCTCAAAAGATTTATTTGTCATTCAGTAAGTCAATGTACTAGCTAATGTAACTAGAGAAGTGGGGGGCACCAAGGGAACATGAGAACAAGAGATAGGGGTTTTAAAATACATCTCACTTTTTAAGTATTGAATAATGCAATTTAATGAGAGGTTCTTATTGCATTATGAAGTTTGTCAATAAACAGATCAGTGGCCTGAGTGGTCAGAAAATCTAGATTTTTATTGTAGCATATCGTTAGCCAATTATGTGACCTTGGGTGCTATCACCATCCTGGTTCAGTTTCCTTATTTAAAATGAAAAGCTGTCTTAATTTTATGAAGGTTCCTTCCAGCTCTAACTTCCTATATCTTATATTTATTCCACATGTGTTAAATATTGCAAATTCACTGGTCCACAGTTGGAGGCACCAGCCATCCTGCTGCTACCCAACTGAGTATGTGGTTTTCATGCAGGAATGCAAGCCTGGTGTGATCAGATCTTCATATTTTTAAAAAAGAAACCAGAAATCTGGATTTTTATGTAAAATTTCAAACTTTTAAATATTAGCCACAGAGTCAAATAGCTTTAAAACACTGTTTAATCCAAATACAATACAACAGTGGGTTGGGTTTGGCCCATGGCTGCCAGTTTATCCTTTAAAGGATTTTTTTCTGCTCTTACCATTTTCAATTACTACTTTTCTGGTCAGTGAACAACAGCTGCTGCATATTATGTTTCTCCTGCCTCCACAGAGATAGATCTAGCCCAGTAGAGTTGGATCATAATAGGTGTAGGTTTAGTGTTCCAGGATGACATTGAAATTAAGACATGAGGAAAAACTATATTTTATAAATCTTAGTTCAGATTTCCAAGGTATGCTATGGCTAGTTACTTTATATAGATCCTAATCAGAGAATTGCCACATTATTTGGGAGAATAAAAGAGAGATCTACAAAGGGCTTCAGAAGTTCAATAGGCAGCAATTCAGTAGAAACCTTGAAGTCTATTTCTCATTTTTGATCAAAGAGAGAGGACACAAAGTAGGCTCAGTGAGGGAGGAATGTTGTTACATATCTAACCCAATTATATTCCTTCTGCAAGTTTTATGCCTGGTGAAGTCATCTAAACTTAATTAAAATTTAATTGAATCAGAATGGTGTGACAGAAAAATCACATGGTCAACGGAGTCATACTTGGGTGTGAATCTAATTTCAGTCACTAACTGTATAACCTGAATGTTACTAATCTTGTATGTGCCTCAGATACCTCTTCTACAAAAAGGGACAATAATACTTACCTCTGATGCTCATTGTGGGGAACAGAAATAACACATTACTGATATGGAGTGCATAACAAAAAATAGCTGAACTTAAACTAAATTTAACATACTTCTTTATGGAGCCTCTTCTGTGTGACAGTTTCTGTTTGTGTCCTACAGAGGGAATAACATGAGCACAGCATTATTCCTACTCTCAAAGATTAGGTGCTTGTAATTGGGAATAAGGTATAACCACAGATAGCTATCATTCATGGTAGACTCTAATGTATATTAACAAATAGCACAAGAACACATAGAAGAGAGAGTTCTATATTATCTCTTTTATGAACACTTTTAGTGTGTTCCTCATTGAAAAGTTCTTGAGTCTTAGTTATTTTAGTAGGAAGAGATGAATTGAGACGAGATACCAAGAAAGAGCTTCTAGGAGAAGGTAACAGTGTAAGAAAACACATGTTTTCCAGAAATCATAGGAGATATAGTGAAGACATTGATGGAAAATATAATGGGAAGAGAAAAGAAAAAATATTGGAAAGAAAGGTTTTGGAAAGATGGTGGCATTAGCAGAGATATTCAATTCCCTCATTACCAGATTCCAATAGAAATGGCCAAGGTCATGCAAAAATCTGTGAAAACTAGAAACTATGAGATTCATCTTCTAAAAATGTCAAAAAATTTCAGCTACATAAAGTCCAAAAATGACAGATTAAATAAAGCATAGAAGAATGACCTAAAGCTGCCCCTCCTATAAAGAGCAAGTGTTCTCTGCTTGAAAAGTAGAGATTATCAGAGATTGGTAGAGCATGTTGATGGGCTGCTAATTCAGTAGAATGGTAGGCTTGTGGTAAGAAGTCACAAGAAGCAAAACCCAGAAGATCAAGTTTTATCCTGGAGAAATGGAGAAAGTTCTACCTCTTTGGGCTTCTTCTATTCTAGCAAAGGGCAGATACAATTGAATTTTTTTCTTTATCTATGGAGGCATGTAAATAGGGAATATCACGAAACACGTCAAAATGATATTGTATTCAAAAGGATAAGACCGCCTTTCCATAAGTGGATGAAGAAAAATTTAGCAATGTTCTCATTCCTGTTACTAACATGATTCAAGAAGTTGTCACAGCTATAAAAATTGAGCAAGCTGTTGTGAAAAGGAAATATTCTGAACTTATGATAGATTGCATGGGAATTTTTAAAAATGCTTAACTAAAAGGAGGCAGTGAAAAAGTTGATTGAATACTTTGAGAACTGAATAATGAGGTTTGAAACTTTGAAAATTTCTCCAAGAGCCTAGAGGATAAAAAATGGAATTCTTAAGAGAGAGAACAAAAGAAAATTGAACACAGATTTAGGGGAAAAAATCTACATACGATAGAATGGAAATCAGTAAGGAATAGAAAAAAAGAACAGAAAGAATAAGTAAAGAAATAAAAGAAGAAGTTGTGCCAAACTAAAGAAAAACCCAAGTTTTTTGGGTGCCTGGGTGGCTCAGTCAGTTAAGTGTCTGTCTTTCGCTGAGGTAATGATCTCAGGGTCCTGGGATCAAACCCCACATCAGGCTCTCTGCTCAGTGGGGAGTCTGCTTCTCTCTCTCCCTCTGCCCTTCTCCCCTGCTTGTGCACTCTCCCTCTCTCTCTCTCAAATAAATAATAAAATCTTAAAAAAACCCAAGTTTTTCACTGAGACAATTCACCAGTTATCAGGCAAATTTAATGAAAATATACCAACACCTAGAAATAGCTTGCTGAAATTCTTAAAAATCAAAGATAAAGAAATAAACTTAAAAACATAGAAGCTAATTGCAACAAGTTGGGTAAAAAAAGAACTAAGATGAGGCTGGACTCATACTTTTCCCAAATACAAAAGACAATAAGAATGAATGACGAAAGGGTTTTGGATTCTGAAACATTGCTACACAAGAATTCTATACTCACAATATGTTTGGCAAATGGATTGTGTTTGGGTAAAGGAGAGATATTTCCTATCTTCTGGGGCTAGGGGAGTCATTAGTGTACCTTTCCTGAAAAAAAGAAATTAGTTGAATACACATCCGTGGAAGACAATTGAAATTAACAGTTAAAACAAAATAATAAACTCAAGGATAAGTAAGTTATAGTTTAAAAAATTAATTTTGAGCAATAAAGCCATTTGAATATCAATAATTATTTCTTGGGTGATGAAATATTTTGAACATCAAAAATAATCTTTAAAGTAATGCGTGACAAAGAATAACCTAATAATAATTCAATCTAAAAATTCAAATTAAATCAACAATAACTGGAAACTGATAAGAAGAATGATAAAGTAATATGTCTTATATGCATGGAAAATAAATGTATATTTTTGATTCCTGGTATTGGTAACTAGAGAAACTAGATTCTACTGTATTTTAAAAGTAGAATTTAATATTTTTATCACTGCCAGAAAGAAAACTTGATGTAAACCTCAAAATCACTAGAGAAAATGAAAAAAAAAGATAACCCCAGGTAAATGTCATGATATAATAATTAAATAAAATAAGCAGTAACTATATATGCCAAAATGCCAATAATTATTAGTTCTATGTTACCTAAGTATGGAATAAATTTACTTGTTTACTTATTTATGCTTATCTAAATTTTATACACTTTGACATAAGCACAGATTCATTACATAATAACAACAGATCACTTATATTTGAGTCAGTGTAGCAAATGGTATTAAAACAATTAAAAATTATTTTCAAGCATGAAAAAATGTTACCAATATACTAGCAATGAAAAAAAAAGGGGGATGTTTCCACTTTAATAAAGAAGGACATATGTAGATAGACCAAAATATCTTTGAATGGTAAAATTAAGATTTATATCATTTTCATATATTTTGCACAAATTTTTACAATTACCTGGAGTTATTTTCATAATAATAAAAAAAAAACCCTAAAAAACTAAATCAGATGCTATCTAGAGCTTGGCTGGGCTGGGTTGTGGAGTTCCAGGTTAAGGAGTTTGGATGCATTCTTGGTCAATGGGAAGCCACTGAAGCTTTTTAAGAAGGGAAGTGATGTGAACAGATTTGTATCCTGAGATTAAGACAGAATTATTGTTATTGTTTAGGTTGGATTCAAGTGGAAAATTGACTGGAATTTATTGTAATGGTCTAGACAGGAAGTAATAAGAGCCAGGACTACATCCTTGCAGCAAGGATAGGAAAGAGGAGAGGCATTTGATGTAACAGAGAGGAACAGTCAAGGGGACTTGGTGACAGCATTCAATGTTAGAGAGCAGGGGAAAGAGAGAAACCTAAGAGATATGGAGTCAAAGTTATTGGGAGAACAATGATACTCTCAGTAGGGATAAGACAGTGAAGGGAAGCAAGAAGAGGAAAAGGTTTAAGAAAAAGGATGACAAATTTGATTTCATATATGTTAAATTTCTGGTGTTGAAGAGACATCACATCTTTGGGGTATTACAGAATAATGGCTGAAATCCATCTAGGAAACACTCTTTTGGAGCTATAATGGTCTCACTGAATGATCCTTTTCCTTTCTTGACAGCACATGGGTTAGAAATCCAGAGACTCCCAGCCCCGTATGGCCAATGACCTATGTGAGTGCCTGCATCCTTCCCTGCCTTGAGTTTAGAAGCATAACACTAACCCCAATGCCAAACACCCCACCTGGGTTAGAGTCCCATGAAAAGTCTGTGGAACCCACACCTCCTTCATTTCTATGCTGCTTTGGAACCTGAGATACTAAAGCCTGTTCTCAGTGCCTGCTCAGTCCTCTTCCCTAATCTATCTTCCCAAGAGTGAGTTATGCTGGGGCTCAGTTTCTCTTGATCCATAGGGTAGCCAAAGGGTGATTGTTTTGGAAATATAGATTGAGGTGGGTGTATATAGTCCATGTGGCTAAGGCTCTTTGTGGTGAAATATGGAGGCAGGTGTGGGAAAACGTGAATGGACCAGAGTATCGGGTAAGGCCATTTGTACTTCTGTCATGAATCATGCTATCTACTTGGCAGAAGGCAAGCAGAAGCAATGCATGGGACAATTAAAGGACACTTAAAATCTAAGAGTAGATTAATATTTTGGTTACTGGTTCTGAGTACAGCTGAGTACACCAGTAGGTAGGGGGAAAATCAGGTACAGATTTTTTATGAGGTGTTTTTCCTAAACCACAATTAGAGGCCCACTTGAAAAGGTTCCTTTCTCTTTGTGACTCAGAGAAGACTGAAATCACCATTTCCTATTGAGGGGAAACACAAGAAAAGGGAGGAGATGTATCATACTTTGGTCAACCCTGGTTTTCTGCTTTCTTGGGCTGGTTCCTAAATAAAGAAAACCATTTTCCTCATGTTCTTTTCAGTCATGTGCCTCTTCTTCCACATCCTCAGCACCATTCATAAGCCCCAAACTGCTCTTAAAGACTAGATTTGGCAATTTATGTGACTTGTACCTCTGCTTCCAACCTCTTTTTAAAAACTCAACCTCGACACCAAGCCCTACTGCCCTCTTCTATCATGTGACCCTGTATTTAATGGCCATAACTGATTGGATCAAAGAGGAGACATCTAGGCCAATGTTCCTGGGTGTTAGAAAGCAGTGATAGTGGATTTCCTAAGATGCCATGTTGGACCAGATGCAACCAAAGGGGGACAATCAAGATAAAGAAGATACAAAGAAAGTTCAAGATACAGATGCCCCTGTTGCCCAAGAGAAACAAAAAAGTTGCCGCACTCCTGGACTTCCCAGTTCCAGTTCTTGTCCTTGTGTGGCTCTGCTCTTCTTTTTCTTTTCTCAGCTGCCTGTTAAATATCTTGTGCCTCCTTATAGTACAGATCTTTTGTATAAGCTACCTAACTATCCATTCCTTGTCACAAATAATCACAAAGACACTTATGTCAACTACACTAACTTGGGAGAACTTAATCACTTATCCTTAAGATTCAATAGTTGACTCTACTGGATTTGTTTATGTTGACCTTTCATCTCTTATATAAGGACGCTGGGGCACCAGAGGTTAAAAACCTTGCCAGGGTCATTCACACAACTAAGCAGATTTGGGTGAGGAATCTTGGCTTTTTTTCTTTCTTTGGCTGTCCTCATACTAAGCTCTGTTCTACAGCTCAGTCCTACTTCATAGCAACTGATAATTGAAATGTGATCAGCAACATATAAAAAGTATCCATAAGCCCCTTGGTGCAATGTGAAAACCCAGTTTTTCCTGGTTATCTCATTTTTCCTCTCTTTTTCTTCACAGTCAGTCCTCTTTCTTAGCTTATTCTAAATGCTATGCTGAATTAAGAGGCCAGTGAGCAAAGTTGCTGTATGCATCTCTTTCATTCTTCTGACTTTGCTAGAAACTACTGCCTGGGCAGGCAAGATGATACTCTTAACTTCATACACTTCCCAATCATGGGGTAAAAATATTAAAACATTGGACATTTGAATAGTATTCGGAGCTCTCCCACTGAACACAGGTCTCAAAGCTTTGTCAGTCCTGACTGTGGAGAGTCACAGGTGCTGAGAGGCATAAAACCATCTTCTTTATCCAATACCTACTCCTCTGTTGCTCTGATTTCTAAGATCCCTGGGCTGGGCTGCCTGGATTGACCAGAAGGAATTCTTTGCATATTAGCTCTGGATTATATTCAGTCCACTGTGGACCTGCATTTAGCAGAGAATATGGTTAGCAGGCTCTCTCCAACCTACTTCCCAGATAATTTTGACTCACATGCCAAGATACTGCATTATATTTAAATTGTCATTCATAACAAATATGTAGGTAAAAGGTAAAAGGAAGTTGTAGCTTCAAATTTTATAAATTTTATAAAATGCTGTCACACACCTAACCTTACTTGCCCTCAGAAAAGCCTATGAAATAGATACTATTATTTCCTTTGTTTTACAGATGAGCACACAGCCTCAGAAAAGTTAATGATGTTGATAAATGGCAGAGCTAAACTTATCTCCAAGTCAAGTATTTTTTGTCTACATCCACTACCACTCATTCCTTCACTCCACAAATATTTCTTGAGTGCCTATGTGGCACTGTGCTCAGAACTAGACACACTTCTCTCTCCATCTTGGGAGATCAGAGAAGACTTTTCTGTAGGAGTGGTATCCAAGCTCAGAAAGGAAGAAGTGGTAGATGTTCTTCAGGCAAAGTGGGAGGGCTGGGAGCCTTCCAGGCAGACCAAATTTTTTATCTCTAAACTATCCCAGTGGACCTGAGACATAGAAATTAGGCAAGGAGTGAGGAACTAAATTTCCACAGTTATGCAACCTCATATTTAAAACATGAAGACATGCATCAATTAGATTTTCTTTTTCCTTTGAGAGTCAAATTAAGTGTCTTGTCACTACCTTCTCAAGACCAAAGAGAGTTTAACACTTCAAAATGGACTTCGGTTTGTTTTTACTGACTTAATGATAATTGTTTGTCAATCAAATTTCTTTTCACTACCTCAACAGTAATTGAAGATTGAGTTTTGACTGTGTACAATTCACAAGGACTCTGAGGCTGCTTCCTTTTTTGAGGCAACACTTTACAAAGACTGGGACCTACCTTTTCAAAAGCCAGGTAATAGAGGTTGGTTACATAGCAACATTTAGGAAAATGGATACTGGCTGCAGAAGCAAGACCTGTTCCTTGGTATTCCATGGCATGTTTATGCAGAAACACCCCCCCCCCAAGTTAAGCAAAGTCATGACTCCTTTTACAACACATAGGACACCTGTCTACATGACAAGGACTAACAAAGCAACAGGGAAGACCAAAGTGACAGCCTGGTTGGGATGTGTTAGAAGGCTGACTTATCATTAAGTCTTTGGAGCATAGTTTCATCATCTTCCTAATAAATCCCATATTTCACTGGCTTTGAGGAGAGTCAACACCCAAACAGTGTAATAAACAATACACTTGGAAGCAAGAGAGTATTTTCAGGGGTGAGGTAAGGAGATAGTTTACAACAGAACCTTGAGAATAACACTAGAAAGAAAGAGAGCAGGAAACAGTGCAGGAACAGGGGACACATCTGGCTTAGGTGGGATTATGTGTTACATGTATAAAGAGATAAATCCAGGACACCTACATAGGCAATCAAGGGACATGGCTAAAACTCTGTGTTCAGTTATCATAAATATATTCATTTCTAGGTGAATTCATCAGAAGTAGCTGGGATGGCAATTCATCAGAGGAAAATTTACTTCAAGGTCTATAATTATGGACTATCTGAAGAACAAGGGGTAAGGGCAGATCCCTGCTTCTGATTGAATGGCTCAGAAGGCTTGATTTCAGGATGAATGAATAAATTTAAAAATGAATAAGTTAAGTATCAGAAAACACATTTAATATGACTACTATGGTATTATTATTATTATTAAAATCCTTACTTTGAAGGAGTTCAGAGACATATAAATTAAGGTATATCATGGTATGATTTAGAGTGCTCTGGTAAAGATTTGCATGGAGTGTTGAGACAGCACAGAAGGGACTAACTCTCCCTGCCTGGGAGAATTAGGGAAAGCTTCCTGGTGGAGGAGATATTTGATCTGGATCATGAATAGATGAATAAGAGTTTCCTGAATAAAGAAGAAGGAGACAGATTCCAGGACAAGGGATTTACCTGTTCCCCCACGTATCTGTCTCCATTAACTCTTTTAAAATCAAGCATATTATCTGAGAAAGCTCACCTTTGTCATTGTCAAGGGTAAATTTACCATATTAGACATAAAAGCCCTGAGGATAGAAAACAGTGTGGTCACAAAAAAATATAATGTGAGCCTCAAATGCAAGCCACAAATGTAATCTTAAAATTTATATTAACCACATTTTAAAAATGAGTAAAGAGAAGCAGTTTAATTTTAATAATGTATTTTATTTAACCTAATATATCCAAAATATTTTCATTTCAACATGTAATCAATATAAAAACATTTAGGTAGTATTTTATATTCTTTTTTTTGCACTAAGTCTTGAAATCTGTTATATATTTTACATTTCATAGCATATTTCAACACAAATGAACTACAGTTCAAATGCTCAATAGACACAGGTGGCTAATGGCTACCATTTGGACCACTTAGAGAACCAGCTTGTAAATTTTGCAGGATGGGGTTCCTCCAGGGAGGGCAAACCTTGAATGGGTCCCGGGGGAAGCCAGGGGAGTGCAGAGACTGAGGATGCTTTAGCAAGAGCCCAGATGACTCGCTGTGCTTATTTCCTGACTTTATCCAAAGACGGCCAGCAAGGTCAGTACTGGTGTCTGCTGCTCCACCCATAGAAAGTAAGCCAAGTCAATTTTTACTGGGAAAATTCTCATTTTGCCTTCCCTTTTTTATTTTATTTAAAAAGCCCACAGGCTATTCTTCTCAGTACCTAGTAATGTCTTTTCCAGCTCACTTAGGAAACAGGGCCCTAAAATTTCCCTCACATATTAGCCCCAGGGGACCCTGTCTCTGTTCCATAGAAAACTTGCCCAGAAATGAGCTCACAAACCTTCTCATTATGGCCAGAGGCAAGTAGTACTGTCTGGGGCACCAGGAGCAGAGGTCAGAGGTGAGCTCAACTTCCCTGAAATAATGCACTGCTATTTCCACCCATAGAGACCAGACAGAGATGGTGCCCAAAACTGATTCAGCTCTGGCCAAGCCATAAGAGAGAACAGGGCCTTGACGATCCTTGATCCCATTGTCTAGGACTGCCAAGGGATCCAGTCATTGTAGACTTTCTTTCTTAGGACTTGGCCTCTGCCCCTGACTGATCCCCTGGCTTGCACCTAGACTTCTGGCCCTCATACACTACCATACTTAAAGTGAAACAATAGATAGGATGTCGCTGCACTTGACCTGGTGGTTTCCTCTAAGGAAAGTTCCCAATTACACATTTACTCCTACAAGGTCAGGGGAAGACATTCAGGATGTGGCCATAGCTGCTGGGTCTGTAATTGAGACAATAGAGACCAAGAGAAATTAATCAGTAGAAGAGATGTCATTTGGTATGAATCCTGTGCTAGTCCTTAGTGCTTGTGAGAGTTGCCTGTGTTGTGTATGAATGCCAAAGGTCTATTTGGAGGAAATAAGCCATTTCTATTCATCCATTTTGGCAGTAGATAACTCAGGATCCCTATGAAACTTGCTGGGAGTGGTTAAAAGGCTTATATTCTAGGAAGATGCCATATATCTTTTTTTTTTTTTTTTTTTTTTAAAGATTTTATTTATTTATTTGAGAGAGAGAGAATGGGAGAGAGAGAACACATGAGAGGGGATAGGGTCAGAGGACGAAACAGACTCCCTGCCGAGCAGGGAGCCCGATGCGGGACTCGATCCAGGGACTCCAGGATCATGACCTGAGCCGAAGGCAGTCGCTTAACCAACTGAGCCACCCAGGTGCCCGCCATATATCTTTTGATAGAAAGCCAAGGCAAATGAGAATGAAGTACTAAGTAGTTTTTGTTTGGATTGTATCATCATCATCACATCAATTTACTATTATTATTATTATTATTATTATTATTACTACTACTACTACTACTACTACTATCATTACCTTTCCAGGTTTGTGCCTTTCTTGAGTTTTATATACTTTAATTACTTAATTATATTTACATTCTCTCTACTAAAAGGATTTTAGGCAGCCTAGTCCACCAGAAGACAATATGTGTGCATGTGTGTGTACATAGCTCAGCCTTTGTTTGAGTATAAGTAAATAGATAAGACAAGTCATTACTAAAATCATTATAGCCTGGGTCATTACCCACAATACCATCTGCTGGTATTTTATCAAGCCTCCTTCTATTAAAGAGCCATTAAATTACTTCTTGTAGGAAGCTTATAAATCAGCCCATATGACAGATAATAGGATACCAAGTAACTTTGTTTTAATTGTCTCTGCTACCATCCAGTGTCACTCAGTCTATTTATTTACTGATAGCCTTTAATTAAAGATACTCTAAATCTAATCTTGTCAATGGTGGGGGGTAGGACTGTAATACTGAAATGAGAGGCTGAATTCCGTATGGTTTTATTTATACAGTGCAATTGATAGCATGATTTTAAATATGTATTTCCCTGTGGTGGAAATGATTTGTTCGTTAATAATTTGAGGAAGTAAACAGAAGTGGATAGAATTTTGCATCTATATTTGCTTATGATCTTTAATCATAGAATCTCACTCGAAACCCATCTAAACACATTTTTGTCCCAGGGTAAGACACCTATGTTGTTTTTGTTATGTATCAATGTATATTATATACATGGAGCTTAATTCTCTTTGCTGTCCAAGCCTTCCCCTGTGTGTCATTTGA